>NC_080541.1:120747700-121050021 GCF_028640845.1 Ahaetulla prasina
AATAGGAGTGCAAAAATTGCAATTAAAAACTTTGAATTTGGAAAAGGAAAAGGTAGCATGGTATCGGTAGTTTTCTTTGGGGAAATGTGTTTGTTTTGTGCATAGATATTACAGCTGAATGAACTTAGAAGCCTGACTCCATGTTGATATGTACTATAATAATTATAAAATATCAAATTATACAGTATAAGATCATTTTTAATGGAAGTTCTTTAGATACTGTATGTATTGAAACTTAGGCACATAAGATGATCTGTGCAATGTTACTATTCCAAGTGTTTTACATGTGCATAAAAATAATTACAGGTAGTCCTTACCCTATGACTACACTGAACTACCTGATTTAGTGATCATTCAAAGTTACAATAGTACTGAATGAATGGTGGTTATAACTACTTCATGGAGATCTGGCCATCCCAGAACTTCTGCAGTCATGTGAGTGCAGTCTAGGCACTTGACAACTTTTGTATTTTTGAGTGGTTGCCAGGTACCCTGCAAGCAGGCATCACTGTTTGCAATCTTCCCTGCCATCTTCTCCAGAAAGTCAGTGAGAAAGCCAGCAGGGAAGGTTGCAAGTCACTGGGCTAAGTCTCCCACACCTGTCTCTGCATTTGTGCCATGCCAACCATTTGGGCACCCTTCCCCAACACTTGCTGCACCCTCCTCACACCACTGCACACCCAACTGCACCTCCTATTTTCTGACTGTTCCTTGCAGACCTCCCCAATCTATGATGTCTCATGTACTCTTACACCTTCTCCAACTATGCCCCTTGCACATCCCTTCGCACCCTCCCCAATCAGTGCCTTCTGTGCTCGAGCTGCACACCTCTTGCACATCCCCTTATGCAGCCTGCTTGATCTGCACCATGTTCCTCATGCATACCCTCTCACTTCCTCTCCCACAGATCAGCAACCACTTATCTTCTAGCCTGCCAACCTGGAACTTGCAACTTCCTGCCTGCTTTTCCATTGACTTTGGTTGTGGGAAGCCAGCAAGAAGTTGCCTTGTCTAATGACCATAGGATTCAGTTAATAATGGCCATCATACAGTTGCATTTTAGAACACTGAACATCAAAAAATTGTACTGCAGCATTCTTGCTTATGTAATTAACAGAAATATTTTATTGATCTAAATCCTACCTTTATTATTTTGATAACTCAAGGTAGCAAACATTACTAATATTTCTTCTTCCATTTCCCCCACAATTCCATGAAGTGAGTTAGACTGAGACTGACCTAGCCATTAGACCAGACTTAACCACTAGACCAGACTTAATTATCTCTTAGGTTGGACTTGCTGTAGTGAACGGACAACTAATGGCCGTGGGAGGCTTTGATGGCACAACATACTTGAAGACTATTGAGGTATTTGATCCCGATGCCAACACATGGAGGTAAACTAATTTTTGAACAGTGATAAGGAAGGCATAAGTCACACTGTATTTATTTCAACATGTTATCCCTCTGATTATATAATCAGTCCTTGAAAATAACGGGTTAGTTCACAAACAAATTATAATCTATGGCAGGGATCTCCAACTGTTCTGGCTTTGCGGATCGGGGGGGAGGGGGAGGAGATGGTTCCACACAAGCACTGGGTGTGCGTAGCTCATTTACACGCACCCACTGCTCGCACAAATGGAATTTTGCACGTGAGTGCCCGCCACTCATGCAAATGGAGCTTTCCCTACAAGCGCACTTGCCCAACACTTGCGTAGCCCAGTTCTGAATGGCCACAGCCCAATACCTGGCCATGGCCCAGAGGTTGAAGACTCCTGATCTACCATACGAAGTACAAGATATAAGGGGCGTTGGCCCTACCTGACACACTCCTCGTTGAGCTGGGAGAGAGAATGACTGATTTCACACATTATACTGAACTATAGATGTCCCAATTCTAAACATGATAGTGCCAAAAGACAAAACATGTTGTGACATCACAACACAATCCCTGCCATTTCATACTTGCATATAAGTAATTAAGAGGCAGAATTTGCATCATGATCACATTTGCATCATCTTAATTCCCTGGCCCCCAGCTCCTTATGCATTTAACCAAAGCCAAGTAAAACACATTTCTGGTGTGGCATAATGTGGGTATAAGGGCAGGAGCAATACACATAAACTCTCAGAATTCATGATCTGATTTCTGAAATGGAAGTGAGTTTGATTAAAATAGTGTGAATGTGCAGTTACTATCAGAGGAGCTCCACAAAGGTAACACATATCTATTATCTTCCAAAGTTATTTATTCTTACATGGAATAAATTATAAGAGAATAATATCAGTTGTGAAATTCAGCTATACTTAATGCCCAAACTGAGCTATTCTGAAATTCTAATTTCTTTAAAGGTTAAGACATTTGTCTTATTGCAGATAAGACATCTGCAGATATTGAAGATTTTACCTTAAATAAAATGTGTAGAAAGACCTGACACAGATTACCTTTAACTTGATATATGCAAGGTACATTCATTCTAAGTTTAAAAATATTCTGCTAATCAAATTATGAGGAAAAACTGAGAACATGCAAGAGATGTTAGTAGCTTACTAACTGCATCTTAGCACATATAAGCATGAGTGTTACTTTTTTCTTAGCTTATTCCCAACTTGTTTTTAGCTTTTCCCAAACTTAACTAATTCAGAGGTGCAATAAAATAATTTCTTAAAAAAGAAGGAATGCAAATCTTCAATTTATCAAACATATTGACAACTTAAGTTAGTTCAACGAACCTTGTTTAGTCATGGCTTAACATTGTGTTGCAATCACAATAATGTAAAAATCATGTATGTTTTGATGAATTAATAAGGTTTAATTAATAATGGATCTTCTAAAATAATAATTTAAAATTTGCCTGGAAAAACAAAAGCTTAGGCTAAAAATTTTCTTATTCACTATGGCATTTCATATTTTATGGTTTTAATACATTTTTATTATTGCAGTTTGTTTCATCCAGATTTTAATCATTTAATTTATCATATAGTAAGTGAATAAAATCAGCATTAAAAGCATGTTTGTGACGATATGATGAAAAACCTTCTCATAAACTTCTTACACAAGCTTGTTGACTTATAAGCATCATGTAAATTTGCATGCATTTAATATAAATGACTGTCTCATTTTCTAAATCAATTGTATTTAGAATCCTCAATTTTAGATTTTCAGCAGTCTTATTTCTGATTCTTATACCTTTTGTTATAAGAAGCATACCATTTCTTCTGCAGGCTGTATGGAGGAATGAACTATCGTCGACTTGGAGGTGGTGTGGGGGTTATCAAAATGACACACTGCGAATCCCATATATGGTAAAAAGCCAAAGGGAACAATTTGCTGGTTTCCTCATTCCAACTGAAACATTTGTGTTAGGTAACTTAAGAGCCTTTCAAGACTCTAGTAAAATGAGATCACTTATGTTCTTGCTGTGCCTCTTCCTTTGGAACTGTAGTGGATATTCAAACGTTTGCCCTCTTCTCTGCTACAATTTAAGGAAGAATATGCTACTCAACTGCAGAAAACTCCCTGGAACAGTAATTTCCTTGTCTTTATCTTCCTACCCTAATATAATCTTTCTGCTGGAACTGGAATCCACTGTTACTCCAAGCATTGTCTAAGATCCCAGATATATGTGAGTTCTTTCAGAGGTGAACCTGTGTGAAGAAGTGACAAGCTGTAAGAGACCAATGTTTCTATAAACATCATTGCCTTGTTCAGAAAGTATAATAAAGCCAAGATGGTCCTCTGCATCTGTCTTGTTGTAAAGAAAATGGCATTCAACCTACTCATTTCAGCAGAATGAGTGATAGGTTTTGTTTAAAACATATTGTACTGAGAGTATTGGACAGTTTTCTTAAAACTGAGACTTACTCCATTTAAATTCATTACACACACACACACACACACACACACACACAGACAGAGCACAGAGCTATTAAATAAGGACATCAGTGTTACTCAGCAACAAGACCAAAGTATTGCAAATTCATGATCTACTTATTGGAACAAAAAATAGAAATAGGGAAGTTTTAGCACAATTTATTAGACGGTTTCCACAAAAGTAAACAGAAGCAATTCAGGAACCCAGATCTACTTTTATTTAGTGCCGTTAATTTTACTGAAATGAGTGCGAACCTCAGATACATTTCACTGTTGGCATAGTGGGAACATTTCTCTAATACACAATCACAAATCTGGACAGTAATGTAAAATAAAATAAATTCCCACTTTAGCCTCAGGTACTATCCTTACTCTGCTTTAAATGTCTGGATTCCAAAGTATAAGAAGACCAGCCTTACTATGCTTCTGAAAGAAGTGATTAGAACATTAGGACTTTCAATTTAGCTTTTCATATTTATCCTTAAGATGTAGTTTATTCTGTTGAGAGGGGGGGAGCAGTTTAGACCAGTTTATGAAAATTGGATTGTAAAAATACATTTATTACAACCGTATCAGCATTGCAGCTGAATCAGGTGCAGGATCTCTATGTACAGCTTATATCTGAATTGAATGATAGTTCTTAATTGATACATCCTGCGACACTACCCAGTTCTTATAATTCCAAAAACTGCAAAAGAATGGATAAATGGCCTTGATCTTTGTGGATTATAACCATTGGGGAAAAAACAAGAGACACTAAAGTATTCTGTTTCATATTTATAAGAAACAACTTTGTTTATAAATTCAAGCATCTTCAATGTCTATTATATCTATTCATAGATTTGGATGGGGTGGGGAAATCACAAATCAAATTTGGGGAGACATTACTTGAGATGATAAAACCTTTTACCCTAAAGGTTGGCACTCTTGTGTTTACATATTGAACATTTGCACCTTTATGAAGAAAAAGTATTCTGTAAACAATTGTTTACATATAATTTATGCTTTTTCTAGCATGTTAACTTGTATAGTGTTATTAAATAAAATCTGTGTGAGTATTCTATTCTCTCGTGACTCCTGTATTTGCCAAATTGATATTGTAATATTAAAAAAAAAAGTTCATTCTAGTTATTTATTTTTATTTATTTATTTATTAGATTTTTATACCGCCCTTCTCCCGAAGGACTCAGGGCGGTGTACAGCCAAAGATAAAACTCCAATATATATACAATTAAAACCAGAATTAAAAACAAAGCAAATTACAAAAAAAAGGCCGACATTAAAATTTAAAAATTTAAAACCCTAAAACAATAAAAACCCAATTTAAAATAGTAAAACTATTATGCCAGTCCCGCTTGAATAAATAAGTGTGTTTTTAGCTCACGGCGAAAGGTCCGAAGATCAGGCACTTGGCGTAAGCCAGGGGGAAGTTCGTTCCAGAGCGTTGGAGCTCCAACAGAGAAGGCCCTACTCCTGGGGGCCGCCAGCTGACACTGTTTGGCGGACGGCACCCTGAGAAGACCCACTCTGCGAGAGCGTACGGGTCGGTGGGAGGCATAAGGTAACAGCAGGCGGTCTCGTAAGTACCCGGGTTCTAAGCCATGGAGCGCTTTAAAGGTGGTAACCAAAATCTTGAAGCGCACCCGAAAGACCACAGGAAGCCAGTGCAGACTGCGCAGCAGTGGTGTTACGTGGGAGCCACTCGTGGCTCCCGTTACTACTCGCGCAGCCGCATTCTGCAGCCTCCGGGTGCACCTCAAGGGCAGCCCCATGTAGAGAGCATTGCAATAATCCAACCGAGACGTGACCAGAGCGTGAGTGACTGTGCATAAGGCATCCCGGTCAAGGAAGGGACGCAACTGGTAAACCAAGCGAACTTGGTAAAAGGCCCTCCTGGAGATGGCCGCCAGGTGTTCGTCAAAGGACAGCCGTCCATCCAGGAGGACGCCCAAGTTGCGTACCACCTCCTTTGGGGCCAATAACTCGCCCCCAACAGTCAGCTGGGGTGCAGCTGACTGTACCGGGGTGCCGGCATCCACAGCCACTCCGTCTTGGAGGGATTGAGCCTGAGTCTGTTTCTCCCCATCCAGACCCGTACGGCTTCCAAGCACCGGGACAGCACTTCGATAGCTTTGTTGGGGTGGTCCGGGGTGGAAAAGTACAGCTGAGTATCGTCAGCGTACAGATGATAACTCACCCCGAAACCACTGATGACCTCCCCCAGCGGCTTCATATAGATGTTGAACAGGAGGGGTGAGAGAATCGACCCCTGGGGCACCCCACAAGTGAGGCGCCTCGTGGACGACCTCTGCCCCCGTCAACACCGTCTGCGACCGGTCAGAGAAATAGGAGAACCACCGATAAACGGTGCCTTCCAGTCCCACTCCCTCCAACCGGCGCAGCAGGATACCATGGTCGATGATATCAAAAGCCGCTGAGAGGTCTAATAGGACCAAGGCAGAGGAGCAACCCCTATCCCTGGCCCTCCAGAGGTCATCCACCAATGCGACCAAAGCCATCTCCGTACTATAACCGGGTCGGAAGCCGGACTGGAACGGGTCTAAATAGACAGCTTCATCCAGGTACCGGGGAAGCTGCCATGCAACCACACTCTCTACAACCTTCGCCAAAAAGCGAAGGTTGGAGACTGGACGGTAATTCCCCAAAATAGCTGGGTCCAGGGAAGGCTTCTTGAGGAGGGGTCTCACCACCGCCTCTTTCAAGGCGGCGGGGAAGACCCCTTCCAACAAAGAAGCATTTATAATCCCCTGGAGCCAGCCTCGTGTCACTTCCTGAGTAGCCAGCACTAACCAGGAAGGACACGGGTCCAGTAAACATGTAGTTGCATGCAACCTCCCCAGCAACCTGTCCACGTTCTCGAGAGCCACAGAATCAAACTCATCCCAAATGACCTCGACAAGACGCGTCTCCGTTATCTCGGTAGGATCATCGCAATTTTGGTCCAAACTATCCCGAAGCTGAACGATTTTATCGTATAGATAACCGTTAAACTCCTCAGCTCGTCTTTGTAAAGGGTCATCCCGTCCCTCCTGATGAAGGAGGGAACGGGTCACCCGAAACAAGGCGGCCAGGCGGTTATCTGCCGATGCAATGAGGGTGGAAACGTATGAACGTTTCACCTCCCTCATTGCCACTAGGTAGGTCTTAGTAAAAGACCTCACTAGTGTCCGATCAGCCTCGGAATGGCTAGACCTCCAAGTGCTCTCTAGGCGTCTTCTCCGGCGTTTCATCTCTCTCAGCTCCTCAGAGAACCAGGGAGCCAATTGAGATCTACACCGGGTCAGAGGCCGCAAAGGCACAACACGGTCCAAAGCCCCAGCCGCAGCCCGTTCCCTGGCCGCAATTAGTTCTTCAGTTGTGCCGTGGGCAAGATCCTCAGGGAACGGCCCAAGCTCCGTTTGAATCAGTTTTTTAAGGGTTGTTTTAATTATGGTGTATGTTTCAGTTTGTATTTTATTTGCCTGTTCACCGCCCTGAGTCCTTCGGGAGAAGGGCTGTATACAAATTAAAGCATCATCATCATCATCATCATTATTATTATTCTATTACTGCCCATTCTTCAGTTTAGTCTCCCAACTGTGTATTAATTGCAAAGTTTCTCTTTTTCAATGTATTGCCAAACAGACTCTTTCTGCTATCACCATGAGTCTTAATATGATGCTTTTCTTTATATTCTCCAGGAACATCTATATACTACTAAAATTCTCGTATCTGTTTGTATACTTCAATTGGGTAAAATGATGTATCATAAGGCAACAATTATTGCATCAAACAGCTAACTTAAAGAATGCATCCAAAATTCAGGAACCCTGACTCTTGTGGGACTGCAATTGGCAAAGCTGAGATCGCTTCATTGTGGCTGTACCAGTGCACTGCCAGTTAGCTGCAGTCACATGATCATAATTTCCAATGCTCCCAGACAGCATCCTACAAGGAAAGTCATTGGGGAAGCTGGCAAGAAGTGTAAATTCAATTGGGATTGCAATGACCCCTGCAAGCTTCCCAGAAGCAAAGTCTGCTGTGGGAAACTGGCAGGGAGTGTCAGCAATGGGGAAGCCAGCAGGGAAGGTTGCAAGTTATTCAGATAAATTTCCCACTGGCTCAAGCTCCCCAGTCCCTCTATGCTCACATTGCCCCCTTGCACATTCCCACATATGCTTCCTTTCCCATGCAACACCCCTTGTATGCCCTTCTCAACTCATATCACCACCTCCCAAATTGCACAGTACTTCCTGTGCCACTCTGCGCATCCTTCCCAATCTGTGCCATACTCACACGATTTCCCCAATTCATGCCGCACTTCTTACACTCCTTCACAAGACCCAGAACTTATTTGGCTAAGGTTGGGAAATGTCTGCGAGGAATTTACCTAAAAGATGACCTAATGGCCCACAGATTTTCTAGTTCCAAACAGCAATGTGTGGTCTTAATTCAACTTTTTTCCCAAGTTTTTTTTTTTTTTTAGTTTTCATGTATTTCTTTCCAGTACTTTGAGTTTTTTAGATGGCTACCGCAGATAATAAAAATCATCTTCTTTGTTAAGGATGTATTGGAAATGCCGTAAGAATTGGAAATCCCAGTATTTCTAGAAGTTTTTCCAAGAATGGTAAGAAAAATGAAAGAATTTGTATTTCTCGCAAATGCAGGTAGAAAATTCCATTTACTCAGGAAGTCTTCTTGGAAATGAAAAAATGGCCATATTTCTTTCAACCTAGTATTACTTGGATACAACTTATACCATCCCATTCAACTAGGTGTTTCATTCCTAAACAGCCAAAAGGTAACTTCCAACTTGAGAATCAAGCAGCCATATTGGCTAGCCATTCAGCTGGGATATACACGTTCACTTTTACTTACAATAACCAAAAACCTTTAAAATTGAAGTATCCAAACCTTCCCCAATCCAAGCAACCTCTCACAAATGACTGGGTGGCAATGTCATCCTTCTAATTTTGTGATATCATGTGTTGCACTCCATCTCTGACAATTGTCCAGACAAGACCAATAAAAACAAACTACATGCTATGAGCAATGGAGCTCCCAAATCTATCATTCATTCCACTGCTCAGGGAACACATCACCAAAAGCAAATGCTATAATCCAACAAACTGACATAGGCAGGGAATGTATCAAAGACCTTATCTGATGCCACCTTTTAAAAAACGTCCTTTTTTATTTCTTATCACTCTTTGTATCTATCCATAAAATATATTTATCTGACTTCACAGAAATGTTATTAACTAAATCTGAGCCAACTAATCAGTAATTTCCAATGCAACTAGCTATAAGGTATCTCAAAATTAAAAGTGAGTTTTTACCATACTATTCTGAATTTTTCCACATAATACTGTTTCACATGAATCCACAAATTTCTGTCTCCCTGTGATAGATTAGCAATGTCTTTACTTAAGTGTCTATTTCAGATTCTGGACAGGTTTTGCTTTAAAAAAGTACACCAGGTAATCATTAATTACCTAATGATTCACTTAAAAAGTAAATTAGAAAATTACCATCTTAGATTCTTCCAATGTCTTTCCCCCTAAAGAAAAAAATTAAGAAACTTAGTTCAACTTCATGGCTAATGACTGCCCAGATTCTGCTTAATATTTTCCACCCAAAGGAGATCCCATTTGAGGCAATCTACAGTATTGCATTGCCAAGCAGTTGTCACTGTCAGGAAGTTTTTCCAAATGTCACAAATGCTGTGCCCTACTTTGAAGCAATTCCCACCCCTTGCCTACATAGTAAAATAAAGATAGAGCTCATCATAGATCATTTCTCTTGCACCCACCCCACCCTATCTGATCCTGCTCAGATGATTCATGGAGCCATGTCTGAAGTAAGTAATCTATTATGGATTCAGATTTTGTATAAAACATGCCATCATAACCCCAATTTAATCCCTGATCTAGGGGTACATGTCATGCCAAACTGAATGATGTAGTGTCGTAGGATGTTACACAAGAAAATTTAAAATTATTTTAAAGCTCTTAAATTCTATAATCTTCCCAAAACCTCAGTGAGGACTAAACAACACAGAACGCTTGACCATTAGACAAAATGGAGAGAATAGGAATGCCCAGAATCGTTAAGAATAAGCAGGTCATAATTCATAATTATAGACCTCACAAATGAAATATGTCCCAGTTACACTTTCACTATTTTTCCTTGCTTTACTATATTAATTAGTATAGCATTTCCATAGTCATTTAAATTTAGGGAAGAGCCAATGATATAGGTAAATTGGATATCATCTCCATGATTTTTTTCCTGAAAAGCTCACCTGAAGTTAAAATCTAAAAATTGTAAAGTTTTCCCACTTGATTAGATTTTTTTGAGCAAAAGTTCAAATGTACAGTAAACATTATACTGTACTTTTGAATAATATATTTCTTTTAATAATCCATATTAGAAATATGAAAAGATGGAACTATATAGCTCTTAATACTATATACAACACATTTAACCTACCTTCTACTTAAATACAACATGAGAAGAGTGGACAAAAACAATTCTACAATCTTCTATCCTAAATAATTTTCTGTAGTTAACTTTATGAGATATAACCCAGTAAATAATTTGTCACATTATCTTTGAAAGTGCCAGTTCTGTGAGCAGTGACAGAACTCCCATCAGATATTGGGCATGATGAATCTGATAAAAAAAAAAGGGAGAGAGAAATACCATTAGATCCAAGCAAACAAAAAATTGACGAAAGTTCTCATTTTAGCCTTACTTTTAATCTAGCCTTCAATATCTCAAACATTAAAGAAAGCTAACTTTATTAAACCAGTATGCCGCCCATCTCACCAAAGGCAATTCTAGGTGGCTTACAGACATTGAATAAAATGCAGTTTTAAAACATTAAAACAATAAAGATCTTAAATTTAAAAAATCAATTAAAATAAAACTAAGCAGGATGGAGGAAGGGAGCAAAGTGCACATGAAGAGATGGGGTGTTCCTTATTCCATTTAGCCACCTCCAATGTGCTACACCCCCATTGGGGCCCTGG
This sequence comes from Ahaetulla prasina, assembly GCF_028640845.1. Classification (NCBI taxonomy): domain Eukaryota; kingdom Metazoa; phylum Chordata; class Lepidosauria; order Squamata; family Colubridae; genus Ahaetulla; species Ahaetulla prasina. The sequence goes on from NC_080541.1 coordinate 120,758,612, forward strand.
ACAAATTAGCACAGAGAAGGCCTTTCAAAAGGCCAAAAGGGTGGAAGCAGATCTGACTTTGCATGGAGCAAGATATTCCAGAGGGCAGGAACCATAACAGAAAAGGCTTCCTGGATCCAGCAGCCAAAATTCCTTAACTGATGGAGTCCACAGCTTGCCTCTTCTGCCAGCCCTTTAAAAGCTTAAAATAAAATATTATGTATTTAATACCATGTTTCACTTTTACAGGTAGTCCTCAACTTATAACCATAAGTGAGCCCAACATTTATGTTGCTAAGTGAAATATTTGTTAAGTGAGTTTTGCCTCATTTTATGACTTTTCTTGCAACAGGTGTTAAGTGAATCATTGCAATTGTTAAGGTAGTGACACTGTTATTAAATGAATCTGGCTTCCCCATTGACTTTGCCTGTCAGGAAATCACAAAAGGGAATCACGTGCCCCCAGGATACTGCAATGTCATAAATGAGTCAGTTGCCAAGCGTTGGAATTTTGATCACATGACCAAGAGTTATGTGAAAAACCATCATCGCTTTTTTCAGTGACTAATGTAACTTTGAATGGTCACTAAACGAACTGTGGGAAGTCGAGAACTATCTGTATAAGACTAAGACAGCTGTAGCAGAAAGAAAAGTGCTCCACATTCTGGAGTAAGGTTAAAAAAATATGAAAATTTGAAAACAATTTTAAAAGCTTCAACTTTCAGACACTGAGTGGGCGTTTTAGTTTCAAAGTCTCTACTATTGCAACCAACATATCTTGGTTTGTAAGTGGGATAAAACATCCCATGAGTCTTTCAGCCCAATCAAGGTTGCCACAGTTGCTTCCTAGCAGTCCATTCTGCAGGAACAAAGCAGCAGCAAAAGAGGTCTTGCGGCTGCAGCAATCTTGCCCTGATTCTGAAGATAGAGCAAAAAGGAATAGTACTTTTTAATAGCTCCATTTTTAGGTCATTCATATATACCCATACCCCTTCCTTCAACTATTTGCAGAGGATATTGCTGGGGGGAAAACCTCTGTATACGATCAGAGGTGCCAAATGCCATTACAGTATTATTTCCAAATATTTCCTTTTAAAGCAAATTCACATCATTATTATTGATCAAAAAAGCAAGTTGCATACCTTTATTTTTCCCAATGAATGGACAGAGGCTACAGATGTAGAAACTTTCACTAATTGTGTAGATGATAAATATATCTTGAAGTGCCTATGAAAGTGCTTGTAAAGGGAGTTCATGAATAATTCCACTTCTTCCTGCTTAATTTCTCCCTGGATACTGTGTATTGAATCCCAGAGAGCTTTTGCATCTTCAGAATGGATAGCATAGGAAATATCCAAAGGATAAGGTAGACCTGGCACAGTGAAAGTCAGTTCTGTTGCACGTGTGTGGTGGTCCATACTGCATCCAGACCATACTGCAGCCATCCATGCAAGATGGATAGGACTGATATGCAGTGGGCTGAAATAACAATCAAAAGTTTGCTGAAGCCAAGTTTCAACAATATTTGAGAAACTCTGTGCACCATGTACAAGGAATAAAGGAAAACAAATAAAATCCTCTGGGAGAGTCTCAACAAAATCACTTGAACAAGCATAACAGAAACAACCTGTCCATACCACCTTGTTTTCTTCTTCTTTTTCATCATCATCATCTACCAATCGAGGTCTCTGCATAATCTAAAGAAAATTATAAATACATATATTCATGAATACATTTATTACAATTCTATAAAATGGAGATAATTTCTCAACTTACGATAAACATTAATAAAAGTTATTCTTACTGAATTCCATATTGTACTGTATCATATGCTATGGATTCACAATCATCATCATCTTCTTTCAACGACCCCATAATTCCTTGCAGGGTGGAGTCTGACCAACTGAAAAGCTAGCAGTGTTTACTGGATGGATGCGCTTTCCTGTCGTCAATGTGGAGTTTTGTTCAGCAGATATATTCTCATTGTGGCCAGAGAGAGAAATATCTGCCTCTACCTAGGATTAAGCACACAGCCTCCTGATTGTGAGGTGAGAGTTCCACCTCTAGGCCACCGATTCTGCTACAGATTCACAATGATCAGATTAATTTCTGAATACATGGGTATTTTGCAGGGATTCTATCGGATTTATGTAAAAGTACACCCTCCAAAGCTACTCAGTATCACAGTCCTAAAGAACGATTTTCTTTTCTTTCTTTTTTCATGTTTTATTTATTTTATTTATATATAAAAATTCAATTTCCATCAACAGTGTGTGATCTGGATACAATTGTTTTTAATCAGTCATAATCCAAATGTTTGCAATCATATTCATCGCAATACTAGTAATATAATATGTAACATATTCTAACAACTCTCCATTTCCACATTTCTTCTTTTTATGTCTCTCCATTTCTAACTTCTGTTTCTGTTGTCTAACCATTGATAAAATAAGTCCCGTATCAACAAATATTCAGTTTCTTCTTTATCCCTAGTGTTAGTCTATCCATTTCTGCACATTCTAATATTTTCTTAATTACACTCTCATCTGTCGGGATCTCAGCATTCTTCCATTGTTGTGCAAATACAATTCTGGCTGCAGTTAATACATGTAAAACCAAATATATAGTCCTTTTATCATATTTTTCCGGTAAAATGCCCAATAAAAATATCTCGAAACCAGGGTCTATGTGCTGTTTTATTATTTTTTTCAACCAATTATGTATTTTCACCGTATATTATAGATTTGGGGCATGTCAATCACATATTTTACCAAGACTATTATATCTATTCCAAACAATCCCAGTAAAACTGGAGCTAAAGAACAATTTTCAAAACAAATAATTGGAAGATTTTTTTTCCTCCTTTCAATAGTGTCCAATTGTGTGATACTGTCTGAATGAATTCCTGCAGTTCTCTTGGCAAAATTTTTCAGAAGTAATTTGCCATTGCCTCCTTCCTAGGACTGAGAGAAAGTCTCTAGCCCAAGATCATCCAGCTGGCTTCTTCCTGAGGCTGACTTAGAATTCACAGTCTCTCAGGTTGTAGCCTGCTGCTTTAACCACACAATCAAACTGGCTCTCATTGGCAGACAATCTTTGGTAGCTATAGGAACCTACAGATTCAAAAGCAGCACATTGCAAAATACATGGCAAGGCCAAATTGTTCCCCTTATGACTGTTCAGAGCTGCATAAGTATGGAGCAGAATTTTTGGTCTGACTGGATTTGTTTACCAACAGAAACATGAATTTTATAACCTTCCAACCCATAAAGCTTGATCAAAGGAGTTTTGCTGCTTTGTGTGCGTGTGTATGTATGCATATATATTCTTTCTTTCATCTGCCTTAATGGATGCAATAAACTTTCAAGAAAAAAATATTTGAGATTATCTGGGTTTGAATCATCTGGTGAAGAAATACCAGGAGTTAATTATAAAACTTTAGTACATACATACATACATACATACATACGTATGTGTATGTATGTATGTATGTATGTATGTATGTATGTATGTATGTATGTATATATATATATATATATATATATCTGCAGTAGATGGATAAACAAAAATTATCTAGAACAAAGTTCTTTTTATAGCCTGCCCACTGTAATATCTTTCAAAAGTATCAAGACAAAGCCATCGTTAGTAAAAGATTGGATTAGTTAGCCTATTAGATAAGCCTACTTACCTCAATAAGAACTGCTGATTGTTTTTTTCCTTTGGTTTTCAAAACAGAAAATGAAGAAAACTTCGCTTGAAACATTAAATCAGTTTCACCATCCAGTATGAATCTCTTTTCCTTTTGTGCAGTAATAACATTACTTAGTTGTTTAGAATATTCCCGCAATTTTCCATAAGAGAATTTATGCAGAGGAGTGACACTGTTTAAGGTCCACTGCTTAGTTACAATGAATCGTATCTGATAACCAGCTTCCTCCTGCAATAAAAAGAATTTTTATAAATGCAAAGAAAATGATGATTAAAATCTATATTTTCCTGTCATAGTTTACAAAGCAGAGAAAACATTATTACAAAGAATTTACATAATACTGTTATTTTTTGTACCTTTCTATCTTATTATGTTATCTAAAACCAGTATTTATTGTTTTATGACTCGGAAAATAGCAAAAACTGATAAGAAAAAATACAAAGCGAAAAAATATACCACTTTCCCTTTATTAACAGAATTAATAAAGGATTCTGTATTATACAATATAATTGATTTAAAATAATATCAAAAGCAGTTAGTATATTTAGTAAATATTTTTTACATATATAGATTGGATTTACATAGTCATAATTTTTAAAATTTGCACACTGTAAGTTATGATTCACCATTCCTTTTCTAGAAAGCAATGTTTAAGAAAGCACAAAAAGAGCAAGAATTACTTAAATCAAAGAAACTGAGACCTGAGATGAGAAAAAAAGAAAAGGAGCTTACGTCAATACTATATTTTTACGTGCCTTTTTGGTCTTACAAACCATCCTTGCTTCCATGTCATTCCATCACCTCATACATTGCCTGTTGTACTTCAAACTTCCAATATTTTTTTTTTTCAGGATTCATCAACTTCATCTTAGCACAATTTCCTAAAGCATTCTCTTCCTCCTCAGCTTTCTTCTGTTGTTATTCATTTTCTCTATAGTCTAAGTAACATCAGCCCTTTTAACTAGGCCCTCACATCTAAATTCATCCCAGATTTAGTTGGTTGATTGACTGCTTGCCTTCAAGTCAGTTTTGGACTGTGGGTGACAGCCTAGACAAGTAGCTGTAGTTTTCTTGGCAAGGCTTTTCTGATGTGGTCCCCATTTGTGCCTAAACAGGATCAGAATTCAGTGTCCCACTTTCTAGCCTGGTGCCTTAACCACTACACCAAACTGGCTTACAATTAGCATCTTTTTATTATTGATCCTGGGTCTTTTTGTTTAAATACACAGGTATTGAAATACATACTTCAGTCTCACTGCCTTTCTGTTTTTTTTCAACATACCTAATTCTCATTTCCAAATAACAAAATGGACAGAAGCACAATTATAAAATCAGTTTATCTACTTTTGATTGCTACTAGTGGGTAGCGAGTTAAAATGTCAATCAAAAGTACATCTTAAAATTTCTCTGTCCTTTTCCCCATTTTTAATAAAATCCTTTAATTTTTCACCATTTATGTACAGAGGTGCTTGTTTGTGAATCCAGCTTTTCAATATTTGAAGATCATGTTCCACAATAAATAAATGAACAAATATGTTTGTGATTTATTTGTAAAATTGGGTTATCAAGATTTTAGAACTTGAGTGGAAAACAGTTGATATAACCACTTTTAGGTGATACTTATGCAGTTGTGTAGAAAGATGAAGTGAACAAGATATTCAAAGTTTTTGAATCCTTTGAACTTTTTCAAAAGGATTCAAAAACTTTAAATTAATATCTTGTTCACTTCATCTTTCTACACAACTATCCTCATGTTTCATATATTAATTTTAATTTATATTTGTTGCATCATCAATAACATTTGCTGCAAATCATTCAGGCTCTTGGCCAACTGCATATCATCTGCACATATATTCATATCATTAGAATTATTTCCTACACATTTATATTTATATAAATCAACCAACAAGACATTATATATTTTTATCATATTCTCTGCTGTGTCAAATTATTTACTAAACATTTTTATTTATTCATGTTTTTATTTCCATAGTTGTTTAACTTTTAGCATATCACATTCAGCAGCCAACCCTTCAACTCCAGAGAATACTTGTCCTGATAAATAAATTTGTGGATGCCTGCCCTTAGAGAATAATTTAAATTGCTTCATTTTTAAAAGCTGCTTTCTGTTCAGACATGTTGCCAGTTACACTCTTCATTGTTCCTTACCTGTAGATCTGGATTTTGTGAAATCCTTATCTTAGCTGGAGTCTGACCAAATAACTTTCTTTCTTTGAGGGATAGTACACCTCTTGAAAGATAGGCAGTGTTTGTAAGGTTTGCTCCATAGTCTGTAGTTGCTTTTCCAACAGTCTTCATTCTCCTGTAATTAGAAGCGCTAGCATCCTGTAAACAGATTATCATTAGACAAACATGTTACACAAAATAAGAAAATCTCATCTCATAGTTTGAAATGTTATACTGATATAATACATAAATCAGAAACTAGCAAACTATCTTTCAGCATATAAATCTGCTCAGTTGCTTGTATCCCTTCATAACCACTATACATAACTTTGGTGCATTATGCCCATAAGGCTTCTTTATCTGTTAAAGGGAGTGAGAATGAAGTTCTTCAAAATAATATGGAACACATAAGCAACAGAGGAAAGATGTGCCTTTCAAAAATATTACAAAAGAGTGGAACATCATCACACCTCTTAAAAGATAGGCAGTGGTCAGAATGCAGTACCACAGGGCTAACTCACTGCTCACTCCAGCAGTTTGAATCTCATGGGCTCAAGATTGACTCAGCCTTTCATCCTTCAGTCGTAAAATGAGGACCCAGATTATTGGGGGCAATATGCTGACTGTAAATTGCTTAGAGGGGTGTAGAGCACTGTGAAGCGGTATAAGTGCTATTGCTATCACGTGAAGGATAAATTCATCTGAATCATCTAATTAAGGAAACTTTATTGAATCATCCATTTTAAAAAATGCTGAAAATAAAGGAATTTTATCTCTGGCTCTGGAGAACCACCTTTGTTGGACTGGAGAAATGAGTTGTCAGACAGACAGCAATTTTATTATGGCCAAAGACCAGCATAAATTTAAAAAACACAAGGCCCACTCCTGTTTCACCGCGTCGTGGGAACCCAAAAAATTGGGTGGCGTAACCATTCTTACGACGATCACGTGGAGAGCCCAAGTTTGGGTAAGGACTTTCCGCAGTTACCCCTCAAAAGATTCCTATCGGCGGAGCCTAGAAAACCGTAACACCCGCAGGCCTTGCCTTACCCTTCGGCGATCGCGGGCCGCCGACAACCGCCGGGAAGACATCGCTCCCTAATCTTTGAGAGAAAAAGAAGCCAGCAACACTTAAAACCGAGGCGGGCGATTTCTTTTTGAAAAAGGGAAAAAAAAAAACCCCGTCTCCCGACAGCCAGTTCGGCGATGGGGATTGTTGTGCGCATGCTTTGAAATGCGGGTAGCGGTTTACGGCGCGAGATCGGGGTTCAGTCCTCTGATTCGCCGCTGCCATATTTGATTCGGGCGTGGAACCGAGGAAGTGCCTCGTGCCCAAAGTAATGCTTGCCGCTGAAATGGCCGCGGGGGCTCGGTTCGTATGACGAAGGAGCTACCTCTCCGAAGTGGAGTTTGGAGGCTGAAGCTTCGTTGTATATTGGCCGGTATCTCGATTTACTGACCAAGGCCATGCGTCGGCTACATGTCCTTTATCGTCCCCTGAAGCTATTATTTCCCGGAGGAAGAGCGAAGCCGTGGAGCAGGCTTACTTCTTGCAGATGGGCGTCGTTCGGAACGGATGCCACCCTCCCAGGTCTGTGACACCTGGGGGAGCAGTGAGGGGGAAGGTCGGGAGTTTGGGGCAAAGTTTTCCTCGCCAGTGTCAAGCTGCTTGTTAATGTCAGGCTGGCCCAGTGGTGGGATTCAGCCAGTTCGCACCACTTCGGGAGAACCGGTTGTTAACTTTCTGAGCAGTTTGGTGAACTGGTGGTTGGAAGAAATCATTAGGGCAGAGAACCGGTTGTTAAATTATTTGAATCCCACCACTGGGCTGGCCGTAACGAAACCAAGGGACTCGGCTCGCTCGCTCCCTAAATAGAACGTGATGGAATTACGATGGAACTCTGCTGGAATTACGTTGCTGGTTTGGATGTGTTACCAATCACCAACCGATCCTAATATACAGATGCCAACACCTGCCAGACTTTGGCCGATATTGGAAAATGTATGTAGAGTCAGCACTGGAAAATAATTGTGTGGCTTTGAGGCTGGATTGGGAAGTAACACACAAATCTCAGGAGAGGGCGGTAGCCGACCACTTCTGTGTAGTGACTGTGAAAACTCTATTGATATTTTAATGAAGTTGTTCATAATTTCTGATTTTTTGTTGAGATGATCAACATTTCAACATAATTTTTTGGTTACAGTTCTTTGAAATTGTATAAGCTGGTGTGCTTGGGCCATCAACAATAATATCTAGCCCTTGGTTCTTTTTCTCTCTTTCTTTTAACTGGCTTCTATTTTTTCCATCCTTTATTTTGTTTTTATGATATGCGTTTGCAAATATTTATGTTATGCGTTTGCATAACATATTTTATGTTATGCGTTTGCAAGCTTTGGTTTCATTACAATATGGGAACTTCCAGTGAGGATCATGGTTCTATTGGTTATTTGTCTTGCAAAAATAATACTCATAACTTTTTTCTCCAGCACAGTAATTCAGAAGCAAGTTATTTTTATTTCATTCAGGCTTTTTGATCATTTGGGTTTCACAGCTATGTTGTAAGTGGGGAAAGCATAGTCTTGACATTTTCTTTCATTTCACTGTGTTGTCTCTGTGCTTTAATATTTTTATTAGATTTGTCATAGCCTTTCTTCCAAGAAGGTTCTTTATTTCATAACTACAATCATCTTCTCTGCAAATTTCTGAGCACTTCAACCCTTTCTCCAACTACTTGCATTACCTTAATCTTGTTTGTTGACATAATATTTAATCAGTTGTTTTAATATTGATCAGTAGACTGGCTTTTGCATTCTCTTCTTTCATTTTGGTAAGAGGTATCTTAAAACTTCTTCATTTCCAGTCAACATCAGTTGATACCGGGAGTGTTGATGTTACTTCAAAAACTTTTGATTCATATTTCTATTTCTCCTCATCCTCATTTCTCATGATATATTCTGCATATTAGTTAAACAAGCCTCTCATGTTCTTCTCAATTCTGAAACATTCTAATTGTTGCTTCCTGGTCAATATACAAATTACTCCATAGGCAGATAAAGTAGCCCATTACAGGGCTAACTGCAAAGTGTTTTGAACTACATAATCAAAAATGTACTTTTTGAAACTTCTTTGTTTTTTCCATTATGTATTGGATATTAGCATATCATTTCAAGTAGGGGTGAGCTTTCAACCTCTGCCACACCTCTCATCCCCTCACACCTGTCTTCCTGACTTACACTGCACTTCTCATGCACCATCCCTAATTATGATAGAAATCTGTTGAATGAAGCTTTGATATCATGTTTATTGATAACTATTACTTGTCCTAGTAATTTTTGTTGGACTGAAGAAAAATTCGCTTGTACTTTCACACATTTTATGAATTAACAAAATTTTATCCCAAGATGTCAATAGCTTTGTTGCCCGGTCCAAAACTTGTGGGGAGTTGCGATCAGCTCACATAGGTCAAGAGGTCACACTGTGTGGATGGATTCAATATAAGAGGTAAATTGAAAATAAAATGACTTGGAATGATTAAATTGCTGATGCTAAAGAAAAGATTAAAATAATAGTCTGCCTTACTACATCAGGCTTTGGGATATACAAATATAGCCTGGTATTTTGTTTCTGTTTTCTTCTCTATACTAATTCTTATGTCTATAGAAAAATCTGTAAGGGAGGTTGATGGTTAAGAAATTTGAAATACAGGGGGGAGGAGGGAAGGAGAGAATGAGAGGGAGGGAGAGAGAGAGAGAGAGAACTTAAGTGAATTAAGGACCAGGGTCAAATTCTTAAGTTAAAAGTAATGTTCAGATACTACATCTTTGAATGTTCCGAACTACCAAAGTCTTCTTGCATGTGAAACACTTATATGTCATGTAAAAGTATTTAGTCGAGCTATCGCCAGGCTCACAGCTGTTTTGTGACTAGGCATTGTTTACAGTAGATATCATTGGAGAGCTCTGCACTGCATATTCATGAGCTCCATATGTAGGGGTTGAATCTGAAGTCTTTAACATGTCTACATATCTGTGTCTCCCATTATTAGACATGAACAGTTTGTGGTTTTGAGAGATTTCCAAGGACTAACACAGATACTCATACCTCAGGATGAGGTAAGTGCTATTGAAAAGCACTTGCTTTTGTAGCTTTTTGCTGGGAAGCCAACAAGCATTGCATCAAAACAAATTTATAGGTAGTCCTTGGCTTACAACCATTTAATCAGCAGCTATTCAAAGTTAGACAGCACTGATACAAATGATAGTTACAACTAGTCCCAATCAGAATTCCAGTAATCTGGGTACTTGGCAACCAGCTCACATTTACAATTTATTGCAGTGTCCTGAATTCATGTGAATCAGAAAGTCAGCGGAGAAGTTGGCAGGGAACGTCACAAGTTGCTGGAGTTACTCTCCCCAACCTGTGCACCCTCTCCAAGCCTCAAACATGCCTCCCTCATACATCCTCCCTGAGCTTCATTGCACCTCTAATACACCCTTTCTGAGCCTCACTCTGCTTCCCCTTGCTGTGCTTCTCACACAGCCTTCCCAACTCTTGCTGTGCCTCCTTCAGGTACTCTCCCAACCCTCCCTGTGCCTCCTGCACACCCCTGACTGCACCACCGCTTCACTCTCCTTCCCCCTACCCTTGTCTCTCAGGTAACTCCTGATTTGGTTATGGGAAGTCAACAGGAAGTTGCCTCACCTGATGACTGTGGGATTCAGCTAACACCACAATTGGGATTGCAGGGATTGCTGTTGCCAAGTGTTGCGATTGCGCTTTACAACTGTATCACTGAGCAATGGAAATTCTGGTTTCGGTTTCTGTTGTAAGTGGAGGATTACCTGTAATGTTCTACCCACATTGATTTCGAGTACTACTGAGACGTCTTCCTGGATTACTGGTAAATTTTTAATTTTCATAGCTGCGCTCTCAGATTATTCCCAGCTCATAAAATTCCTATAGTCAGTTTTATAATCTCTAATTTGCAGATTCAAAACATGTAATATTTTAATAATTTTAATTCAGTGATAATATTTTCCTTTGTGAAGATATGTAAATTTTAGTATCTATATACTATATATATTAATATCAGAATGGGGAGCAGGACGTTGTTTGATCACATAGTGAAGAAAATGGAAAATTGCTTTGTATAGAACATAAATTACTGAAATTACTTTCTTTTTTAAGTTACAGTTCATATATAATTCATTTAGGTAAGCATACTTTTAAACAGGCTCTGAAATTAAATTAAGACAGGCTCTTGAATTAAATTTTATCATTTAGAAAAGAGTTATAACTTTTCAGTGCACATTCGTTGTAACAGACAAAATTATAAATATCCATACCTGTACACACAGTTTATAGTCCATATCATTTTTTTAAAGTTCAGTCCTATAATCTATGATTTCCTCCTTCAGAGGAAATATCTGAAGTGTCTTTCTCCATCTAAACATGCTTCGAGAATGAGAAGAATTTAATTTCCACATTAGCATTTTGATTTTATTCTTACCAACTGCTATATAAGGTAATCTTTTTGTGAAGAATTTTGGATAAAATAGAATTCGTCCTTATCCAGAAAAGTTTATTGGAATTAATGCTTCAAACAAACAAACAAAAAGAAGATTTCTATCTTTTATCTTTTATTTAGAGCTTGTGATATACATAACACTTTTTTTTCTTACTAACTACCCAGTGAGATAGGTTGAGCTGAAAGAGAATTGGCTTCTAAGGCTAAGCTTAGACTTGAACCTAGTTCTCTCTTCTCCTAGTCTGACAACTTAACTTCTGCAACACTTTAGTTATCTTGATAAACATTTTAATAGATAGCATTTATTATTTACTTATCACATTTTGGAAACACCCATCTCCCTCACAGAGAAACTCTGGGTAGTGTACAATAAAATATGAAAATATAAAAACAGTACATAAAAGTTAAAATTTAAAAAGAGGCAAGTGTAAAAGATGAAGGGTGGGCTTTCAGGTGCCATTTAATTGCCAGACTTATCAGGTTAGCTGATAACCACCAGACATAATGTATTTTAATAATGCATATTGCTGGCATTCTTGAATTATGCATATTTTGATTTGTCTATTTCTTGCATTGCAGGCTGCTTCCCATTTGAGGAAGCTCTTTTCTGATGCTCCAGTTGAGTCTGTTGTGCGAGTGACTGGGATTGTTATTCCCCGGCCTCCTGGACAGGCAAACCCTGTAAGTATTTTAAGGAGGAACCCTCTGCTTTTAATTAAGTACAGTTTATTGGTTTGGGCTAGCAAAATGATTTCCTAAAAGCTATACCTGCTGAGAATATGCACATTTTCATTTGCCATGCAGATTTCTTGGAGATAGCCAGGGAGCACAATTTGGTGAACAACTATCTGCTTCTGTACTTTATAGCTGTTAATTATAATGGTAGCTGCAGAATGATCCTTGTCTTCTTGGCAGCTATTTGATTTGGAAGTATCTTTCTTCAGCTTAGCACTGTAAAAGTCCTCTGCCTTCTCAAAAGACTCCACAATTTCTGCCTTAATGTCTTCTGTGTTTGGAATTTCCAGGCAATACACCTGCACAATACATCACTTTTTATGTTTTCTTCACATCTCTCCTCAAATCCCACTCTTTCCATGCATCCTCATTTCCCAGATAGGTTGATTTCTATGCTTTCCAGCAGGCAGCTCTTCTGTGTATATATGGATTCTTTCTGTAGTCTGCAGTAAAGCAACTTGTTTGACAGTAGTAAGCCCTTGAAGTTTCTGTTCTTGTCTGTAGGATTGATTTTTTTTTTTAAAAAATGAAGATTTAGATTGTGCCTGGCTGGTAATCCAACAAATTTATCTTCAGGCCAGATATCTTTTTTTGTTGTTCTCTGCAAAGTACTGACAATACTGCAAAAATAGTTATGATATTTAGCTAATATCAAGCCAGGAAAACCATGCTTTTTTTTCCTTTCTCCAAACCTGCTCTTGCCTGGCCCATTAATTTGTGAGTTGAAATGGCTAAACAGAGATGTTGACTTTAGATTCAGGAGCTCTTGGTCTGTGAAGCTCAAAGAAACTCCTGGTCTCTCAAGCTCCAAGTTTGTGAAGGGGAAGTGGAAATAACATTTTGCCAAATTAAATTATCCTACCACCACACCATCTGGTTTAAAAATGCAATGAATCTATTTTCCGGGCACAATAAATAGACTTGTTATTTTGTTAATTAAAGATAAATTAAAAATAAAATCAATTTATCTAGAGGATGCAAACTGGAGATATTGAAATAAAAGCAGAAACTGCAGAGGTTCTGAACTACTGTAAGAAACTACCATTTGAAATAAAAGATTTCATCAAGGTAGGTATACCTTTCTTATTTCTGTTTAGTATGCTATTTATTTCTGCCTAATGGAATATTTAAGACAGCATACCTTGGGAATTCTTGCACATCTGTTCTTTTTAACACTTTTATTTCCTCTCTATAGAAAAGAATAGGGATGCACACAAAATGGAAAATGTATTTTGCTTCAAATCCAAAACAAACCATTGCATTCTGGAAATTCTGCAGAACTAGCTGCTGTTCAGCACAAACAAAATCCAGAATGTTTGGATTGTTTAGGATTTGAGATAAAATAAAATCTAGAGAGATTCCAGAGTGATTTGGATCTAGAAGGGATGATATTTGCTACATTTGAAAGAATATGGTGCAAGAGTTTATGGTGCAAGAGTTTATGGTGCAAGAGAAAGCTGTATCCGGCTTTCGACCTGGATACAGCACGGAGACAGCTTTGGTCGCATTGGTGGATGATCTCTGGCGGGACAGGGACAGGGGGTATTCCTCTGCCCTGGTCCTATTAGACCTCTCAGCGGCTTTTGATACCATTGACCATGGTATCTTGCTGCGCCGGTTGGGGGGATTGGGAGTGGGAGGCACCGTGTATCGGTGGTTCTCCTCCTATCTCTCCGACCGGTCGCAGATGGTGTTGACAGGGGGGCAGAGGTCGGCTGCGAGGTGCCTCACTTGTGGGGTCCCGCAGGGGTCGATTCTCTCGCCCCTGCTGTTCAACATCTACATGAAGCCGTTGGGTGAGATCATCAGTGGCTTCGGGGTGAGATACCAACAGTACGCTGATGACACCCAGCTGTACTTTTCCACCCCGGGCCACCCCAATGAAGTTGTTGAAGTGCTGTCCCGGTGTTTGGAAGCTGTACGGGTCTGGATGGGGAGAAACAGGCTCAAGCTTAATCCCTCCAAGACGGAGTGGCTGTGGATGCCGGCATCCCGATTCAGTCAGCTGCAGCCGCGGTTGACTGTTGGAGGCGAGTTACTGGCCCCAAAGGACAGGGTGCGCAACTTAGGTGTCCTCCTGGATGATCGGCTGTCGTTTGAAGATCATTTGACGGCCGTCTCCAGGAGGGCCTTCCACCAGGTCCGCCTGGTTCGGCAGTTGCGCCCCTTCCTTGATCGGGATGCCTTGTGCACAGTCACTCATGCGCTTGTTACCTCTTGGTTGGATTATTGTAATGTTCTCTATATGGGGCTCCCCTTGAAGTGCACTTGGAGGCTTCAGTTAGTCCAGAATGCAGCTGCGCGGGTGATAGAGGGAGCTACACGTAGCTCCCATGTAACACCGCTCCTGCGCAGACTGCACTGGCTACCTGTGGCCTTTCGAGTGCACTTTAAGGTGTTGGTTACGACCTTTAAAGCGCTCCATGGCTTAGGGCCTGGGTACCTACGGGACCGCCTGCTGTTACCACATGCCTCCCACCGACCCGTACGCTCTCACAGAGAGGGACTTCTCAGGGTGCCGTCCGCCAAACAATGTCGGCTGGCGGCCCCAGGAAGGGCCTTCTGTGGGGCTCCACACTCTGGAACGAGTTTCCCCCAGGTTTACGCCAAATACCTGACCTTCGGACTTTCCGCCGTGAACTGAAGACACACCTTTTTATCCGCGCGGGGCTGGCTTGAATTGAATTTTAAATGTCAAATTTTTATTAATTTTAAATGGGGTTTTTTAGTGTATGGTAAATTTTTAAATTTTCAGGCTAATTTAAATAAGTTTTTTAAATTGCATTTTAAATTGTACTTTGTATTGTTTGTTTTATTTTGCCTGTACACCGCCCTGAGTCCTTCGGGAGAAGGGCGGTATAAAAATCAAATAAATAAATAAATAAATAAATAAATAAATTGCTACCCTTAAAAACTGACACTTCAATAAAAGTGCCCATGTATTTTTATTATGAATCAGAATGGGATGAACTTTGTAGTAATACAAAACAATAGTACAATATAATAAATACAATACAAATACAGTACGGGATAGTAGTGGGGATCTTTAACTATTCTGACATCAACAGGGAGACAAAATTTGTCTATTAGGAGATCAAACAGGTTCCTGATGAAACTAGCAAATAACTTTGAGTCCCAAAAGATAGAAAAAGGAACTGCCAAAAAGTAGTGGGGGGGGAGCTATACTTGACTTAATTCTCACTAACAGAGATTAAACGATAGAGGTTGTTGAAGCTATGGGAATGTTGGGGAAGAGTGAGTATGTGATAATTGGAAGCCAACATAATGCCGGCACAAGTAATAGAACAAAGTCAGACTAATGTCTTAGACGTTAAGATAACTGATTTCAACAAACTTTAGAGCTTGGGAAGAATTCCATGAATGGAAATCTTTAAGGGGAAAACAGTTCAAAAAGCTTAGGAAACTCTAAAATGAGATTATCAAAGTCTACTAGTCTCACACAATACCATGAAAAAGAAAAGATCCCAGAAGAACCCAAGCATGGTTGCATTAAACTGAAAGACAAAAAGGACAGGTATAAAAAGTGGAAAGAGGGGTACATAACTAAAGCAAAATAGCAACATATTCCAGAATCTACAAAGATAAAGTCAAGAAAGCTAAGACTCAGAATAAACTAAGACTTGCAACAAATGTCAAAAATAATTTTTAAAAAGCTTTGCAACATGTAAAAAAAACAAGAAAAAAGTCAAGGAACTGATTGATACACTAATAGAGGATGGTCACAGGCAGCAGGGAGAAAGTAGAGCTGCTTAATTCTCTCTTTGTATTTGTCTTTATGCAATAGAAAAAAATAGTCCAACCTATCAAAAACAGTACCATAAAAGACAGATTAGGAATACAAGTCAAGAATTGGTAAAATTCTTGGCAAGAAAATGGTAATACAATACCTATCCACTCTAGACAAGTTTAAATCACCAGACCAAATGGATTTCATCCCAGAGTTCTGAAATTACTAGCAGACGTGATCTTGGAATCACTTTCAAAAATCCTGGAGCACAAGGGAACTACCAGAGGACTGGAAAAGAGCTGATATGGTTTCCATCTTCAGAAATAGGAAAAAAATGGATCCAGTAAAAACAGACCAATCAGTCTTACATCAATACCTGTGAACATGGATTTGTCAAAAACAGGTTATGTCAGACAAACCTTATTGCATTCTTTGTCAAAATGACTAAATTAGCGGATCAGCTAAATGCTATGGACATAGTATATTTGGACTTCAGTAAGGCATTTGACAAAGTAGACCACAACCTATTTCTGTTAAGAGAGAAAAATGTGGGATAGACTGCATCACCACCAGATGGATTCGTAAATGGGTGAACATATGCACTCAATGTGTAGTCTTGAATACATCTACACAGAGGAAAATGTAGTTAGCTATCCCAAGGTTCTGTTTTAGGACCCGTATGCTTCAAAGTCTTCATAAATGTTTTAGATGAAGGGGTAGAAGGGGAACACATCAGATTTGCAGACCACAACAAACTGGGGGGAATAGCCAAGATTTTAGAAGATGGGCTCAAGATTCTAAAGGATCTTGACAAACTTAAAATCTGAACCCTATCCAACAAAATGCAACTCAGTAGTGGAAAAGCAAGGTTTTACACTTAGGCAAGAAAAACCAAATGCACGGGTATAGAATAGGTGGTACCTGACTCAACAGCAGAAACTGTGAAAGGGATCTAGGTAAGGGTCCTAGTGGACAACAACTTAAGTATGAACCAGCACTGTGCTGCAGCTACCAACACAATTCTAGATGGCATCAAGAGTGGGATATTATTAAGGTCACATGAAGTGTTATTACTTCTTTATATTGCTTTGTTAAGACCACACATGGAATATTTAATCCATTTCTGGTCACCATGATGTGAAAAAGATGTTGCGGTTCTAGAGGGAGTGCAGAGAAGAGCAACAAACATTAGGGGGCTGAACGTTTGAGTATTTCTGGTCTAAGAAAGAGAAGGACTAGGGTGACATGATAGCAGTCTTCCAATATTTGAGTGGTTGCCACAAAAAAGCAGGAGTCAACCTCTTCTCCAAAGCACCTGAGATCAGGACAAGTAACTGATGGAAACTTATCAAGGAGAGATCCAACCTAAAAATAAGGACAAATTTCGTGTCATTGAGAACAATTCATCAGTGGAATTGCTTGCTTCCAGAAGTTGTGAGTGCTCCATCACTGGAGGTTTCCAAAAAGAGATCATATAGCTACTGTATTTGCCCGGAATGGTATGGTCTCTGGCTTCAGCAAGACTTGAATTAGAAGATTTCCAAGGTCCCTTCTGACTCTGTTATTATTCTATTATTCTGTAGAATTATTCTAGCAATGAGAAGTATATTTAGTAATAGACAAGATATGAATTGGAAGAAGTGAGTGAAGAACAATGGTTTGGCATAAAAACTTTTTTATGTTTTTAATTTAGGTAACAATATTTTGTGCTTCGTGCTGGTTTTAGGAGGTATAATTGCTGGTTTTTCTTTATAAAATAACATTCTTTTCCTCCTCAGAAAACTGAAGCACTGCGAATGCAGTATCGTTATTTGGACTTAAGAAGTATTCAGATGCAGTATAACCTCCGACTGAGATCCCAGGTGGTGATGAGAATGCGAGAGTATCTCTGTAATCATTATGGTTAGAGAAACAGAGTTGTTAACAGTTAACTTTTTTTCTCCTTTTACTTACTGTGGTGCTGACAAAATTTATCAAATCTTATTTTAGATTTTGTAGATGTAGAAACACCAACACTATTTAAGAAAACACCAGGAGTAAGTATGCAAAGACATCTTTTCTGTATATGTATTGTCTTATAAAATTATCAAATATCAGAAAGTAATTACATCATGTAGCCCAAACATCTAAAAGAATAGTGACTAATTCAACTGTTAAGATTACCCATAATTCTTCTTTTCTAAGGCAGCAGAATTGGTCTTAGATGTGTGGTAGATATTTCGTGTCCTGGGATGATTCAGCATTCATATTGAACTCACCAGCTCAGAACTTTATAACTGCCATAGTTACTTCAAATATTTTTCTGGCTCAATGCATTACGAATAGTAAGCTTATGACCTAAAATTGGATGGCAGTTGTCTCAATCAGCCTTTGTTTAACAGGGGTCCTCAAATGATGGCTCGCAGGCTGGATATGGCCTGGGTGAGACCACGAGGCTGTCCCGCCCACATCGCCCCATCTACACCCTAGCCCCCACCCGTGGAGGCCAAAAACGGGATGGCGGAGGCCTCGGGAGGCCTGTTTTTGGGTGGCAGTGGTAATGGAGGCCGAGGAGGCCAAAATGGGCCTGTTTTTGGCCTCCCCGGCCTCCAGAGGGAGGGAGGGAGAGAGAGAGAGAAAGCGAAAGAAAAAGAAAAAGACACACGCACATACAGAAGTCCCTCACAGACACTCCAAGGCAGCCACATCCCTTCACTAACCTGCTTTCCACCCCCAAGAGCATAACAAATTAAAGTTTAATTTGGGTGTATTGTTTAATGGCCTGTTAAATTGGCCATGCCCACCCAGTCACATGCCCACCTAACCACGCCCACCCAGCCAGTCCAGACCCCCAACAGTCTAAGGGCCCGTGAATTGGCCCCCTGTTTAAAAAGTTGGAGGACCCCTGGTTTAGACTCTAAGGTTACTTAGAGAACAATACAATCTAGACAATTTTGGAGATTTTGGTTGGCAGTCAGAATTTTAGTTTTGTTATGAAATTATGTGATGGAGAATATTCTTTATATAAATAATTCTTATTAAAACTTTAAAAGGAAGATAAAACTAATACAAACTATTATAAAGAAAGCAAAAAAAAGCTAAAGGTGCAAAGGAAGAGAAAAAAATAGAAAAGAAACAAAAAAGATACAAAGAAATTTCTTTACAGCTTGTTTGACAAAGAGAGTTGTTAACACAATGGTTGCTAAGCATCATTCTCTGAAACCAAAACTTTCATTAATACACTAGTTACTGAAAAGCTGCAAGGAATGCAACCTACCAAATAACAGCTGGAACACAAGAAAGTGCTGTGATCTCTTTTTGTTCATGGATAGATTTACTTTTTTTAAAAAGAGCCAAGAAGTCTTTTTAAAAAAATCCTTCCTAACTTCATGAGATTCATAGGAGAGAGGAGTAAACTGTGTGTGTGTGTGTATTTGTGTATTTGCTATGTATAAATCAGTTTATATATTTGATATATACAGTATAAATCAAGTATCAGAAATGTGTGTATGTGTGTATACAGTTGTCGTGTCCCACTCCTCCGCTGATGGCCGGGTCAGGGAAATCCGAATCAGACTTGCCTCTGCAGCTCTGCCAAAGTCCTAGCAAAGTCCTCAGGGCAGGCAGGAGACCAGAAAGTGACTTCAGCAAGATATGTTTAGACTTTGCCTGACTCAGAGAATGCCAGAAAGCAGATCCTTTATATAGGCCATGGGGTGTGGCTCCATGACTCAGCACTTATCCAGGCCTGCCCCTCCCTTCCTTCTGTTGCCTCCGCCTATCAAGTCTTCTGATGCGAGGGTCACTCCAGTCGGCAGCTGTTGGCAATTGACCTCCCTCAGGCTCACATGCTGTGGAGGAGGGGGAGGGGTCTAGTTGCTCCGTTTGCTTGGGCATGGAGCCAGAGCTGGGGGCTGGAAGTATTTCCTCCTCTTCAGCCTGTCTGGGCATGGAGCCAGGGCTGGGGCCGGGAGGCATAGTAGGACATTCCTCCGTGTTCGGAAGCAGATAAGAAGGCCCCGGCTGTGGTGAGATCGGGCGAGACACAACAACAGTATATGTACTGTATATGTGTACTGTATGTGTGTATGTATATGTATTATTATTATTATTATTATTTATTTATATTTCTATAAATTTCTATACCGCCCTTCTCCCGAAGGACTCAGGGCGGTTTACAGCCAAAAATAAAACAGTAACAATATACAATTAAGAACAAATTAAAAAACTTATTATACAATTGGCCGGAATTATAAAACATTTAAAAACTAAAAACCCATTAAAATTCATCTAAAATTTAGAAATTTAAAAAATTTAACAAAAAACTTAGGCCAGCCCCGCGCGAGTAAATAAATACGTTTTCAACTCGCGGTGAAAGGTCCGAAGATCAGGTATTTGGCGCAAACCAGGGGGAAGTTCGTTCCAGAGGGTAGGAGCCCCCACAGAGAAGGATCTTCCCCTGGGGGCCGCCAGCCGACATTGTTTGGCGGACAGCACCCTGAGAAGTCCCTCTCTGTGTGAGCGTACGGGTCGGTGGGAAGCATGGGGTAACAGTAGGCGGTCCCATAAGTACCCAGGCCCTAAGCCATGGAGCGCTTTGAAGGTGGTAACCAAAACCTTAAAGTGCACCCGAAAGACCACAGGCAGCCAGTGCAGTCTGCGCAGGAGTGGTGTTACATGGGAGCCACGTGGGGAGAAGGCACTGGAATTTCATTTTAGTGAGTGCCATTCTGCACACAGAAAAGTGATGATAAAAGTTATCTTGAAAAGCAGTAACCTAGGTCTTCTTACTATTTCTTAATACCGTTTCCCGCAAAATAAGACATCCCCTGATAATAAGCCCAATTGGGCTTTTGAGTGCATGGCAATAAGGCCAAGCGCTTATTTCAGGGTTCAAAAAAATATAAGACAGGGTCTTATTTTTGGGGATATGCTTCAAGAACTTTTGTTAATTTCTCACATGAGAACTGACTAGAAGCATGCATGATCATGTAAATCGGGGTCCCCAACCCCTGGGCCATGGACCAGTACTGGCCCGCCCCCTCCTGGCCCACAAGCTGTGGTCAAGTGCATGAAGCTTCATTTGTGCATGTGTGGGAGTTAGGTTGCACGCACAAAGCCATTCCCTTTCCCCCTGCCACTGTTGCTGATCCATGGAACCAGAAATGTTGGGGACCATTGATGTTAATGAAATACAGTGCAGGAGATATATTTTGGGAAACGGTGCATTATTGTGCTTCCATTTCCTGATTAAATGCAATGGGTAGTGGATTAAATTTTTCAAGGGAGGTTTGGCTGAAATAAATATTTTGTACTCAAACTAGAAGTTTCCTCATTTTTTTTTCATCTAAAGGCAATGTAATTCAAGCTTTAAATTACATCATCCCTTTAATACCAGGGTGCAAAAGAATTTGTGGTGCCTTCCCGGGAGGCTGGAAAGTTCTACTCACTTCCTCAGAGCCCTCAGCAGTTTAAACAGCTCCTAATGATAGGAGGTCTGGACAGGTGAGCTTCTTGGGCCCCACCAGCACAATAATGTTTTCAAGGTAGCACTAAAACTCTGGTCTGCAGTTTGTGGTGAGAGGATAATGAATAGTCTGAGTTGGTTTGTCACACAAACTGATTATTTGCCAATTAATCAAGTTCCATGCTAAGAACGATCTGCCTAACAGTACTGTAACTCTCTATGTCTGCCTAGAAGATTCACATTCTTGCAAATATTTTCTGTACTGTGCAGTCTGTGACCACAATCTTCTTATCTTTGAGATGAAGAACCAGGTTGCTGAATCTTGGCTTATATAAAATATGTAAGGATAGGGAGTTGGAACCATTTTATGATGATTCTGCTTCTACTTTAGTGGGTGATTCCAATCAGTAGTTGGGGTATGTGTGTGTAAGAGACAGCATTCATTCCCTTGGTTGCTCCAGTATCAGTTTCCCCCCATATTATTTAATAACTCTATGAAACCACTAACAGAGAGATGTCATCAGCACACTGATGAAAGTCACTTAACATTTCCACCTTGGACTGAACTGGAGATGCAGTAGAAAGTCTGAACCAGGCTGTCAGGGTTTGAGTGAGACAAAACAAGACTAAATCCTACTAAGATGGAGTTATTATTTATAAAGAAACATCCAGTAATATTGGTCCTAATAATTACTGTAAATGAGGTTATGCTTTCCCTAAAGGAATTGTTTTGTGATTTAGGGGTGCTCATAGCCCTTGCTCACATGGAAAGTGGAAATTTGGTCAGGACCCAGATCACTAGTGGTCTTGCAAACCTAATTTAAAATGCTGGTTACTACTGTTACAATCTTACATGGGGTGGTCCCAGATTTTATATCAAGGAACACCTGACCAAGTTGGCATGTGCACATTTCTTCTCATCACCTTGAACATTCCACCACAGGAAATATATAGGTTTATATATGTGGTATAGTATAGGCTGGAGAGCAGGTCTTTTTTGTAGTGCCCCTTAGTCTAGAACACATTTCCTCTGGAGATAAATTTATCCCCAGTCATACTAGCATTTTGTATGGGTGATAAAAATACTTATGCCTTTGCCCCAAGCTGATTATGAGTACTCATCTTGTCATTCATTCATTCATTATAAATTACATTTTCTTTTTATTTTGTTGGGCACTATCCAGATTCTCACGAGCTTGGATGGTTTGCAGTTGTAGTGAGAGAAAGAAATGTATATGAAAAAAGTCAGATTTAGCAGTGGAATAAAGTATCTTCTGACTGTCCCTTTTCTGGCAGTGCAGAGAATATCTTGTCCATGCATAGGCAATTCAAAGTGTGCAGAAGGTCTCAGTATGTCAAGCATATAAACCACTTCTTTTTCTTTGCAGTTCCCCACGCTGGGGAACTTTTCTGTGCCTATGGATTAACCAATTTCTAAATATGGAACAAATGTTTATTCTGTTTTAAATTCAGATTATAGCAATTTTTTCAGATGTATATTCTTTCCAAACCCCCTGTTTTGAGAGATCATGCTACTTGAGAAAGATATTCTGCAACCAGAATGTAATTTTCTAATTGGCAGATATTTCCAAGTTGCCCGCTGTTACCGAGATGAAGGTTCAAAGCCAGACAGACAGCCTGAATTCACTCAGGTAATTTATTTTTGTTTGGAATAAGATTAAAAAGCCTTAAAATAGGCATTGCTTTTTCCTGTTTTTACCTAAAAGGGTTACCATCAGTTTAGAAGTTTGGAGTTTAGTGGTTTTATAAAAGGAAAATCTGAGTATGTAATAACAATGCAAAGTAATTGGGAATTGAATACTTGTCATCTCACTGTTTTTACTTGCAGCACTGACCAAAATATTGTTCTGTGATTCAGCTTTATCATTCAGCATACAGAGCAAATAATACTGAGTAGTGATGGAAAATGGAGAAGTGTCATTTGTTCCACTGTTGAGAGATATTTCTGTTTTGGCATTACAGTTAATACATTACTTCATTTCTATGATCTAGTACTGCGAACCAATCTACATTTGCAAAATTGCTAGGACTAGTTTGTGTGCAATAGAATTTGCTTCATCTAATAACATCATCTGCAATATATCTTCGGTAATAAATATGCTAGGATCTAAGGTAACATGGCTTTTTCCCTGCAGCAGGTTAGCATAGATAATTCCCAGAAAACTGTGTAGAAGGGACAGAGAAGAAAGAATTAATGGGCAAAGAAATCAGCCTCAAAACCATACAGTTCCAAAATCTGAGCATGTACAAGTATTTCACTGAAATGGGTACTGTAAGCCTAGGCTCTGAAGGAAAGACTGTTCTCTAGAACAGGGGTCTCCAACTTTGGTCCCTTTAAGACTTGTGGACTTCAACTCCCAGAGTTCCTCAGCCAGGTTTGCTGGCTGAGGGACTCTGGGAGTTGAAGTCCACAAGTCTTAAAGGGACCAAGGTTGGAGACCCCTGCTCTAGAATTGTAGCCCTTCAAGTAAAATGCATTTTCAAAGAAATATATATTTTGCAAAAATGTTAAATAGAATAATGATGATATTTATATGCCTTATTTTTTTAAAAAAAATCTCTTGTTTATTTCTCTCCCTAAAGATAGATATTGAAATGTCATTTGTGGACCAAGATGGAATTCTGGCTTTAATCGAGGGCATGCTGCAGTATTCCTGGCCTAAGGAAAAGGGGCTTATCAAAATACCCTTCCCTTCAATCACCTATGATGAGGCGCTATCCACTTATGGGACTGATAAACCTGATACTCGTTTTGGAATGCAGGCATGTTCATTTACCAAAATTACCCATTTGCTTGACTCCCGCACCGCCACTGCTATATTGAAGGCCTGTTAACTGCAATGGAATTTGTTGTTCATCTTCTTCCTAGCGTATTCCCACAGGTGCAGGGTCTGCTTTTCGGATCATTGAGTGACACTTTGCACGTATCCAGGGCGCAGGCTCACAGCTTGCATATCTTTGTTGATGGTGTCTTACCATCTCTGTTTTGGGATTTGTTGATATTTTGATAAATTTTGTTTTGTCAAGTGTGGGTGTTGTGAGCAGTATATTGAGTGAGTCAAATATTGTGTAATTTGCATTTTGAATTTACACTAATTTGTTGGATTCATATTTCTCAGCCCTTTGATGTCCCAATTCTAAATGCTGCCTCTTACAAAATACATAAGGACCTAGAGGTTTCACTAGCTTTATTGCTAGACAGTGATTGAAGAAAGCTGCATTGAATTCTTGCCTTAACTACCAGTTGTCCATATGGATGCTTAATAAAATTAATCCTATATTGCTTAAGGGGGAGTGTCAATTGGTAACCACTGAAAAGACTCTGGGTCCCAATCCAGGAATATTTCCAAGTTTCATGTAGTACAACTTTGATTTAATGAAGCACTTGTAGTGAAGAAGAATTTGTTTAAATTAGATGTATGTCAATTTACATCATTTTTAGAGAGCAAGTTTGGTGTAGTGGTTAAGGCATCATGCTAGAAATTAGGAGATGATGGGTTATAGTCCCTTGGCAAGGTGAGTGACCTTGGATCAGTCATTTTTTTCTCAGCCCTAGATAGGAGGTAGGGGCAAATCACTTCTAATAAAATTTACCAAGAAAACTGCAGACTTGTCCAGATAGTTTTCAAGAACCAGGCATGATTGAACGGAAGAAGAAGAAAAATATAGCCTATGTACAATTAGGTAACTGATCCAAATGGCATAATTTACAGACCTTCTTACCCCTGACACCTTTAGCTTCTGGGGATCAAATTCATTTACCTCTCCCCATTTTTTAACAGATTTCTTCAAAAATGCCACAGTCTCACTGGGAAGTATAGATGGGCAACAAAGAACAGAATAGCAATTACCTACTTTTAATACTGTCTCAGTAACACTTATTGGCTTTTTCTAGCAATCTTATGTAGATTTATGTAGAATTTTGTGATGAGGCAGAGCTAAGTGTGGCGACACATTCTATTATAGGAAATCACATGTTCTGTTCTAATTGTGATATTAGTGGGATTAGATGATCCAGCTTCATAATGCTGGATTACTTCTTTATTCCTTGATCTCAAGGATATAAAGGATTTTTTAAAAAAAATTAAGGATAATTTATTATGTAAGTTGAATTTAACTTCTGCAAGCCAGAAAGATTCGCATCAAACCTCAGTTCCAACTTAATCAAAACTATTTCCAGACATTATGCTTTTAACCCTTCTTGTAATAGAAGAACAAAGTGTAATGTAAAGTGAGGCAATGATCAGATATAGTCATGTAAGGGTTGGCCAGATCCCATGATTATCTCATTTTCCTTGAATTTGTTGTTGAAATAACAGGAAGTCTGTTGCAGCAAATCTATTCTGGAATGTACATTAAAATGACTAATAAATAATGCCTACATTTTATCAAATTATAATGCATTTTGGTGAAAGAGAAATATGGAAATCTCTGCTGTGTTTTAAACCAATAATTTTTGATAGTTCTTATTGTTCAACTTGCCAAATTTGATAATAGTGGTATCTTGGTACTCATTGTTAATTGGTTCTGGGAAGCATGTTGAGTACCAAAAAACAACGGGTACCAAACAGGCTTTTCCCATAAGGAATAATGTAGGGAGTCACAAGGCAGCGAACACCAAGGCATGCTAACTTGTGGATTGAGACCAAATGTTGATGAGTACCAGGGCAAAATTTTCATGTCAAAATGCGCTGAGTACCAAACTCAAATGAGTTTCAAAGCAGTTGACTACCAAAATACCAATGTATTGATTTACAGAAGTTTGTGTCAATCACAACTGTTCTCTTTAAGATACCTCAAATGTTTCTTGCACTGCAGACTGTGATTTTGTTAAAATGGAAGGTGACGGTGGGGAGTAGTTTCTTTTCTGAAACTAAAGCACT
Source organism: Ahaetulla prasina (assembly GCF_028640845.1). Classification (NCBI taxonomy): domain Eukaryota; kingdom Metazoa; phylum Chordata; class Lepidosauria; order Squamata; family Colubridae; genus Ahaetulla; species Ahaetulla prasina. The sequence continues at coordinate 120,784,848 of NC_080541.1, forward strand.
GTTTTATTGGCTACCATAGATTAACACAGCCATGCTATGAGAATTCAGTCCAAGGCCCCCTTTCCCATTCACAAGGGGTTGTAGTGGCAGCTGTCCCAATGCCTTAAACAAAATTCAGCAGCTGATGAGTATAGGATATAAAGCTAAGCCCTTTTTCAGTTGCCTTTTAAACTGCTTTCCCTTCCCTTGTTCTTTTCCAGTCATATTCCTGTTGTCACAATTATGGTATTTATATCTTTTCTTTCAATGTCAGATCATTGATGTAAGTCACATTCTCAGGAATGCAGATGTTGGCTTTTTGCAGAACTCTCTCAGTGAGCCCTACGCTACAGTGAAAGCCATTTGCATTCCCCAGGGAGCGGTGAGTGAGACTGTTTGTGGTAAGGGGAAATGTCCTTTATCTTGGATGCTGTCATTTATCAAGCTGTTATTTCTTTGATGAGCCCTACATATATGTTCTCTCTCTCTGGCTTGCATACAAGTAGATGATTGAAAAAGCTAAATTTATCTTTTCAGGAGAAGTCAAACTGGTTTCAGTAAGATCAATTTCTTAAAAATAAGAATATATTAAACTAATGTATTGCTTTGTATCTTGAAATTAAAATAATACTGAATAAAATAAAGCAAGTTTATGGAGATTTGGCAAACTCGGCACAGGTAATGAATAGGAAAAATGATGATGTGTGAGATAGATGTCTTTGTAGAAAGAATAAAAAGGTAAAGGTTTCCCTGTCAGTTGTACCCTACTGTAGGGTATGGTTTCTTGTCCAAGGGAGCCAGCATTGTCCAAAGACAATTTTTGTGTTCATGTGGCCAGCACCAAAGGTGCATGAAATGCTGTTACATTCCCATCGAAGTGGTACCTATTAATCTATTCTCTTTTGCATGCTTTCAAACTACTAGGTGGGCAGGAACTGGGGCAAGTAACGGGAGCTGACCATGTTGCGTGGAAGTTCAAGTCTCAAACCTGGGCTGTCAGCTCTCCAGCTGACAAGCTCAGTGTCTTTAACCACTGAGCTATAGCACCCCAGTACTAAAAAGAAGTACTGAAAGAAAAAAAATATTTAATCTATAGGTTGAAATGAGGCAGTTGTGCAAAATATAGAAGCCAGCCCAGATTTCTAGTGCGAAAAAAGGATGTGGGAAGAAGGCCAGGAAAGGCTGCATCTTATATTATCAATGCAGTTTTCTTTCCTACTTCTTCCACACAACCCCATTCTGAAGTACAAACTAGAAATCATAGAGTTATATATAGTTCTGTCCATCAGTCAGTGCAATGAATATTAGGCAGTCAGATCAGATTCTCTCTTCTCTGAAAACTGAGAATGTGCAGGGTTATTTCTGAGAATACCTCTGAGAATATACACAAAAGTGAGTGCTGGTGTAATTTCAAATTTGTTCTACAGTCAAATACTAAAAGTATTTAGTATTTAGTAAAAATACTAAAATTTGCAGAGATTCGGCTGCAAATCAGTTTGTGAACTAGTAGGGCAACAGTGAATTGAGATGGATTTGAATTATGGAGATCTAAACTCGACCCAATGTTGAATACCTGAACTCATATTTGGATGAGTCTTTTAAATTCAGCCTTTCATCCTTGCTTTATTAAGAATGCTTACATTCTGTGCACTTGTCATGATTTACATTGTTTTCCCAATATGAAATCATTTACAACAACTGTGAAGTAGATTAAAAGTGAGGAATAATGATTAAATCAGGGCATTCATTTGAGTTCAGGTATTCAACATTGGGTCGAGTTTAGATCTCCATAATTCAAATCCATCTCAATTCACTGTTGCCCTACTAATTCACAAATTGATTTGAAGCCGAATGCCAAATGTGGAGGAGTTGCAGGCAAACAGATACTTGTGAATGGACGCTTTTGCCAGTTGATGCTACAATTAGGAAACAGGAAAACTGTATTTTTCCTTACTGTGGTATTTAATGTCAATCCTGCATTTGTAATTATAGAGGCACTAAAATAGTGATTAAAAGTTTACAAGATTACAGTGCATCACAATTGTTTCCTTTATCTCATGATGATAGCAAAAATTGAATCTGAACATCACTGTTTTATCTATGTTTATTAATAGAATCTTAGTACCTGCTTAGAAATTATTTTAATTGCATCGTTGAGAATGATAGAAAATAAAGAAATCAAACTTTTTATTTTGTGTTAAGATTATTTTCCTTGGATTTTTATATTTTTTTGGAGAGAGTTCTGTATATATCATTGTTGTGATTAATTCTTTTTTGTTGTACATGATTCCTTTCTAGAACTGAAAATATAATCTGGAAGCGTTTTTTAATTTAAGCTTGATTCTGAAACAAAAGATTTAATGTAAAAATAATAGGCAAATGTATAGCAGTGTCAGTTAAAATACAACAGACTTAATCCATTTATTAGTGTTTATATATCTTTATCTCTAGAAATATCTACAGTTTAAAGATTTGGAATCCTTAAATGAATTGTCAAAATCCCAATTTAACCAGGTATGGCAAAATAGTTACAACCAAGAAGTACTTTCTTTTGGGAATTTATGTTGGGCTATGTAAAATTTAAACCTGCATATTACATATCAGCTGAGGAGGCTAGGACAGGGAGAATTTTAGTTTAATTTGGATTAAAATAAAAGGAGAAAGCTGGCCCACTGTGTGAAGATTTTGGTCAAGATAGACTTTTAATTGGATCCAATAAGTTTTGTTTTATAGTCCCTCTTACATTGTACAAACCAACTTTATTCATATTAAAGAATGAAAGAGCTTAATTTTTTTTCTGAAAAAGTAAGCAGCTTAATTTGCATACAGAAAGCACTCTGCCAGAGCCACAATGAATATTTGCATGGGGCGGGAGAATGCTTTACATGATACAGAGCTCACTCTTATCTATTAAAAAAAAAGGGGCAGGGGGGCAACTGAAATCTATGGCTCATGGGAGGGATTTTTAGGGTTCCAAAATTAGCAGAGAATCTTTCCTGGCCTGTCTCTTCTGCAGAATTATTGTATTTGGAGAAATCTTAAAATGCTTGATTCCATGCTTATATCACTGCTTTTTCTTGTTATTCTTTCTGACAGAAGGATAGGAAGTGGCCTTTTACTCAATACTTCTTCAATACTAGCAACTTTCTAGGTTCAAGTTGAGTTTTTCCAACTCTTTCTGTGTGGAAAAGTTGGTACCTAACACTAGAAAAGAGTCCCTTATACTGAAACTATTGTCAGTGGATATAATGTTGTTCTTTTCCCTCCCAGAAAGTTCTTGGTATAAACTAGGCTATTTTGGGTTCATAGTTTTATTGGTTAATTATTGTTTCATGGGATCTGAAAATTGTTGCTGTATATTGAAGAAGAGCAATTAAAGCAGTTAAACACCTTTGGTTTTGTTTGCATTCTTTTCAAGAAGTGCTGAGCTGTTCATCCACTTTTCTGTCCTGTATAGTTTATATCATGTTTGATTTTGAAACCTGATGGCAACATGAAGTCCGCGCTTGGAAAGTTCCTTAATGAAGAGCAAAAAACAGAGCTTATCAGAACAGTTAAGGCCAATATGGAGGATGTGGTGTTGCTTGCTGCTGGCCAACACAAACAGGTGGTAAGTAGAATATTGATTTCCTTAATCTTTGTTTGGGCACCAGCAAAAATAAATCTAAATTTATTTGTTTAAATTTAAATTAAATCTGGTTCCTCTTGACCAGCAAGAAATCACCTGTACCTCTACTTGATGTTTGCACCAATGAGCTGTTCCTTCTTTATTAAACTGAACATTAATTCATCCTTGAATAAATTACCTTCTAGCAAATGACTAATAACCACTGCATTTTCAATCAGGATTTAAAAAAAACAAAAAAACAAAAACTGGTCCTGACAGTTACAAGTTGAAATTAATACACTGCTTGGAGTTAGAGGTGCAAGTGTTGGGTCTTTCTATGAGGTCTCAGCACCTTGTCCACCCTTTTCTCTCTTCTATTCTCTCATTTGTTTTCAGTGCTCTGCATTAGGAAAGCTACGTTTGAAGAGTGCTGAACTTCTGGAAGCAAAAGGCCTGTTGCTTCGTGACCCTTCTGCCTTTCACTTCCTCTGGGTGGTAGAATTCCCACTTTTCCTCCCAAAAGAAGAAAACCCTGAAGAATTAGAAGCTGCTCATCATCCTTTCACTGCTCCCCATCCTTTGGACGAGCATCTTCTCTACTCAGATCCCAGACAGGTGCCTTTATGTTTTTTAATATACAAAGCAGGACACTGCAGACAAAGAATTGGACAAGATGATAAAAGCAAAATATTTTTTTATAATTAGCCATTTAATCTTAGGACAAGAAGACTACCTTATATGAAAAAGATGTACTACAAAATCAGAGCCAGAGAAAAATAGGTTTATACATATTATGGTTTTCTTGGCCTCTAATTACCTTGTTCAAAAACGTTCATTCTATTTCTGTCAACTTCAGATATGTAGTTCCCATTAGTTGCAAAAGTACTATTGGGTGGGATTTGCTGTTTCACAAGGGTTTTGGCAGATATACATAACAATACAAATTACATTGTTTCCTTCTTTTTGCTCTCTAGGTTAGAGGTCAACATTATGATCTGGTATTGAATGGTAATGAGATTGGAGGTGGCTCTATTCGAATCCATAATGCAAAGCAACAGCGTTTCATACTTGAGACAGTTTTGAAGGTAATTATTTGTGCTAAAATAGTCTTGTATATTTAATTTGAAATCAGAAAATTTCACAACACAGCAATAGCAATTAGACATATATTGTCACAAAGTACTTTGTAGCACTCTGGATGGTTTACAAATGTCAGCTCTCAACAATCTGGGGCCTCATTTTTACTGACCTCGGAAGGATGGAAGGGTGAGTCAACCATGAGCTGGTCAGGATCAACTCCAGACAGTGAGTAGAGTTTGCCTGCAATATGTATTCTAACTACTGGGCCACCAGGGTCCCTAACCATAGTTTCAACTGGGAAACTGAGCATCCTAGCCAAACCAAGTCCAAAAACATTAGAGAATTGCTGAATGCCTGGCCCTCAGACAAATCAGCCATCATCAGGCACATAGAAATAAACGTTATTTACATATCGTTCAGAAGAGACCATCAAAAAGCCAAAAAGCAAAACAAAATGTGCAAAACACCTCAACTGCAATTAACACCGAGATGAGCAGAGATTAACACCAAGATTAACATTAGACCACAGATCAAGAAGTAAACAATGCCCAAGTTAGTTTTCTATGAATTCAATGGCTATCGATTGTAATACCTGTAGCTATTTTATTCTTGTGTCAGAAGGAATGTGCAGTGTCTCAGTGCAATTTTATTTTGTATTACCTTTTACTATTGTTTAAAAATTTTAATATTTTTTTAAAAAGTAATATACAGGAAAGCTACATTTGCATTCTGGCCCTCCCTAAGTAACTGTTTGGTCACTCTGTGAACAGAAAGCCTGGTTGATCTACTTCTTACATTCTTAGGAGAATACTGAGCTGCTTTATCACCTCCTTGAAGCTCTGGAGTGTGGTGCACCCCCACATGGAGGAATTGCACTAGGTCAGTATCTTTTTCGTTCTTTTTCTTTTTTGCTACATATAGGAAGTTAGACTACCTTTTATAGTCCCTAGCTCTATTATTCTATGAATAAATAATAAGCACACTGATAAGTGTGAGAAAGATCACAAAAGTCAATTGATTTTTTTCCTGAATGAAATTATTCCTACATAGAAAACCACACATTTTTCTAAGTAAAAAGCTGTTTTCAGGGGATTTTTTTCTGTTGTAGTCTGAAGTGTTCTGATGAGCACTCTGTGCCCTCACAAATAAAACACTTTCCAGTTGTTTCTCCAAATTAATGTGCACATTACGAAAACTGGTACCTTGGTGAAAGGGTAAAGTTATTTGATGCTTATCTCTAGGGAATGAAAGTGCAAACATTTCCCAATATTAAAAAAAATATTTTTGAAATATAACTAAACCAGAGAAAAACTTGCTTTACAAATTCTTTTGCTCATTACACAAAACTAGTATGTAAGAACATATTCTTCATTTATCAGTCAGGTTTGTCAAACCTTTATTTTTTATTCTGACTTATTTTTATGTCAGTATAGCTAGGAACAAAACAATAATGGTTTGTAAATTGGTTATTTTTGAAAGGACAAATAGAAGCTTTCCTCTCTGTTTGTGGATCTTTGTCACAGTCATAAAAAAGGCAACATACTCCGTACAAGTTATATAGCTTTATTGATTCAGCACTTGAATATTTATCCCTCTGATATATTTCTCAATTGCAGCACAGTTAATTAAAGGCATGTTGCTCACTAACACAGTTTTCCCAACTGATATAAGCAGAGAGATTATCTAAATTAATGAAATATATGTTATAATTCCTTCATTCCATAAAAATTCGCAGCATTGAAAAGATAGCAAGAGAAGTAACAGGTAAAAGCAGTGCGTGAATTAGCAACTGCATAGAATGAGAAGCTCTTACATTCTACTGTATATGCATGTTGTTTCACCCTTCACAGACTCTTTGTCCATTTTATAATCTAAAAGTGTTAGACAAAGTACCCACAGCTTTTTCCTGAAACGAACCTTATACTTATTTTACCTGTACAATGTATTTTATTAATGGAGAGATACTCCATTAATACTTTTTATAGCTTCATTGACAGGTTCCTTTTTGCAAAACTTGTTTAACTTTATAGCACTATTAATATCTAGTGTTTTTCTTTTTCAGGGCTTGACAGGCTGATTTGCCTTCTAGTTGGAGGTTCGAGTATTCGAGATGTCATTGCTTTCCCTAAATCTTTCAAGGGAAGAGATTTGATGAGCAATGCTCCAGATTATGTTGACCCGCAAGAACTTGAGCCATATCATGTGCAGGTTACATGGCCCTTGACAGAAGTTAAAGCAAGGACTAACTGAAAATTACCTATTCTTCAGAAATCTCAGCAAAAATACTAAATCTATCACTAGTGAACAGATTATCCATACTGTTTGTGGGAAAAGTGAACTGTTGAAAGAATCAAGGGCATCCTTCATTATACCATGGAAATTTCATTTGTGTATTTGTTCTAATGGTAAGTATGGAATCATCACAAATATGAGGCTTTACTGTATTTGTATATCTGAAGTACAATAAGTACAATAATGTTATGTTCAAAAGACCGTATGTCATATTACTATTATTATATAGTGATATAGTCAGATGCAGTCTTGACATTTTGTTGTGTTGCCTTTATGTATAGAGGATATTTGAAGTATCTGTAGATTCTGCAGGAGATTGCCCATGTTGAAAATGAGGGGGGGCATCTCCCCGCACCCCATTTTTGCTAGCAGAGCCACCGCGGGCTGGTCCTTTGCTATTTCCAGGCCGGTCCCATGGGACAGATCTAAGCACTCTGTGGGCCAAATCCAGCCTACAGGCCTCGAGTTTGACACCCCGATGTACTGCAAACATGGAAACATAAGACAGAATGAGCTGAATAAAAACGAGAATTCCAAATTAATTTTGGAACATGAAGGTAATCAAAAATCTCAAAAATATAATAAAAATATAAATTCATTGTACTATTAGCATAATTACTCAAAGCTAAGTACTAAGTTTGGCTCCAATAATAAAAAATATTGATGGTTCTGGGAGAGCATTCAGTTTTATTTTAAAAACAGTGGTTATTTGATACTTAACTGGGGGAATTGTTCTTCAGGGTTTTAAAGTAGAAATATAGTATAGCCGTTATGGTGAACCTATGGCACAAGTGCCAGAGGTGGAACACAGAGCCCTCTCTGCTGGCACGCGCACCGTTGCTCCAGGTCAGATCTCCGTGGCATTTCTTTCATGAGTTTCTGTTTCCCTGCAAACAACGGAACAGAAGCTCATGAAAGAAAAAGATCTTACCTCTTGCTATGCTGCTGGTGTTGGGATGCCCCGCCTCCCGCTGGCCAGCTAATCTTCGGATCTCTCCTGTGCATGTACGCATCCCCGCGCATGTGCATGTTCACATGTGTGTACCTTTCAGTTTGGGCATGTGCATGCACAAGTTTGGGCACTCGGTGTCTAAAAGGTTCGCCATTACTGCAGTATAGCCAGTTAGGAAGCATTTTCCCCAATTCATTAAACTTGATCAGATAGCAAAACTGGCAAATTCCTCTAATACAAGTCAGTATAAAAAATAAAGGTAGGGAGAAAAAGAATCATTTCAACTTACATAATTTGTCTTTTGATATTTTTTACTTAAATAAAACTCCCAATTATATCCAGCCATAATATAGAGGCTGTTATTTCAGATTGTTAGGTTTGCTTGTTTTTACGTATTTTTCAAAAATTCACATTTGGACAGTTATCACTTACATAGTTTTGTTGAACTTCTGCAATAAACATTTGTGTTTTCCCCTGTTGCGTATTACTCCATCTCTTCCTAGTTGCCAAACAAAGCTATTGCTTTTCTGTTCCTGCAAGGTCCTTAGTTCCTACAGGCCTCACACTGAAAGAACTGCTCCTGGGACGACCTCTAGAAAATGTGAAAGCAGCTGCAACTTTTGAAAATCAAGAGGGACAATGGGATTTAACCTCAGTAATTATGTTAGCTATGCTCCCCCCACATCAGAACAGTGTGTCTATGTTTTTGGGCATACCTCTCTTTGGGAACGGTGGCATCTCTATTTTTATAACTATGTCCTGTGTATGTATCTCTGGAAGAGATTACTCAACTCTGCCTTCCTGTACAAAACAAAAAACTTGCAGCTACAACTTCTTTCATTATACAATAAAAATCAGTAAGGTACCAATTAAACTGGACAATTTTTTTAAAAAGTTGTGCTTCCTGAAAAACTTTTGCCAATTACATAGACCCCTTCAAATGTATTTTCTGACTGATTGTATCACGTAGGAACCTTGAGAAATATGAAATTAACTTTTAATGACTATATTTAATCACATTTCCTATATTCTTCATGAGGGCTGCAAGTGTTTTGCTGCTGAATTTCATTTGTACTCTGTCCAATTCATTTTGCTGCCGTGTCCAGCAAGTCAGCCAGCATTCATGGATCTCAATTTTTCCATTGTGGCAATGTCCTGGTGAAATCTTGTTTGACATGTTTGTCATTGACAACACTCCAGATTTTTGGGAAAGAAGCCCAAGTGTGAATGCAGAAAATGAAACTTCAGTGACATGTTGCAGTCCATGGTTTTGTGTCCGGTAGGAGGATGGAGATGATATAGAGGTAGCACCTGATGTTAAGAACTCCCTCTGAAGCCTTTTAAAAAATTAACTTTTTTCCTATTACGTCATCACATTTTAATTTCTTTTACCTTTTTGCTGGAAACAGAAATATTTTTACTGTTTTTATTGGAGACTGGTATTTTTATCATCTCTCCTAGGGGAAAAAGGAATTTTAAAAATTTATTTATTTAGCATATGGTGGTGGTTCCCAACCTTTGTGGCTTGGCAGCCCAGCAGAGGGAGGAAGGAAGTGGGGAACCAGGGTGGCGCATACACAGCTTAACTTGCGTAAATTGAGCTGCGCACACATGCTGGCCCACCACTCACAGCCTGGTAGTGGGCCTTGGCCCAGAGTTGGGGTCCCCTGGTGTATGGCATATAATATCAGGGAAATCTGCAAATGCTAGGCACGCTGCAGTCATGACAGCCTAGTTCATTCAGTGCTTGCACACACAACCTTGGAACTAGTTTACACCAACTGACTAGCAGTGCTCAGGTTGCTGGCTCTTCCAGCCAGTCTCACCTCACCTTGCCTTGTGTGGCAATGCCTTGCATCTGGCCAGGTCCACACATGAACACAGCTAGGATTTTTCCACCAAAATGGTACCCATTTATCTACTCGCAATATTGCATGCTTTCAAACTGCTGGATGGGCAGGATGGGGAAAGGAAGAGGCAGCACTCATTCTCCTTTACTTCACTTGAGCCTACTAAACAGCTAAAGTCAACATACTTAAAAAGTAAAGTCTCTTGCCGTAAGTAACCTCTCCTACATTTCATGTGATCGGTTTTATTGTTAAAAATAAAATAAAAAAATATTTACAGACCCCTCGCATCCTGGACATAAACTGTTTCAACTCCTACCCTCAAAACAACGCTACAGAACACTGCACACCAGAACAACTAGACACAAGAAGTTTATTCCCAAATGCCATCATTCTGCTAAACAAACAAACAAACCCCAATTATATCCATAATTTGAGAGAAGTCAAATGGTTCCTATGGAGATGCTAAATATATTTTAAAAAACCCTATTGCCAACATGTTCAAAATGACGCCACTTTTTGAGCAAGCAAGGTCTTCCCATTATGTTAAGTTTCACAGAAGTAGCTCATCTTGGTAATAAGAATGCTTCCACTTTATGTATGAAGGTAACTCCAAGGGCCTTCTATCACTGTCCCAGAGTGCACCCAAATAAACAACCTGTACCTCTTACAGCAAACCATTTCTCAAGAACATTTAGACAAACCTGGTATTATAAAAAGACTTCACAATCTGTATAACCTGAGCCAAACTTCAAATACAGCTGGTTACCTCGACTATCCAAAGGGGGAAAAAATGCCTATTTTGTAAAGTCCATCTGCTAGTTCACCCCTTACTTCAACACAGGACATGGAAGAGAACAAGAGTCCTTGGGAGTAGTTGCCACCTTACTAACTCCCTGATAAAACATCACCATACATGAAATGTACCAGTAAACAACAAGATCGTATAATGGAGCCCAAATGTTACTAAGGATGGTCTTGGAATAGGACTGAGTTACAAGTCACTCTTAATTCAATGCTTTTAAAAAATAGATACAAGCCCAAAATTACCAGTTGGGACTACAGCTCATGAAGTAGTAGAAAATGGCCTAAGTGAAAATTTGGGGCAAGAAAATCATCTCAAAATAAGCTCCCCTGGATTTTGATATGGTTGCCAACCTACACCCAAATTGCTGTGTACCTCAAAGCCCACCACAGCATTTACAAAAGCAAGGCAGTGAAGCTATACACCGCCCACTTTTGTATGTTAGTAGTAAAATTTTCTAACCGCCCACTGGTTCCACAGTAATGTACTGTGTATTAATCTGTGCATGCTTTTCACACATCGTGGATTGGGTTTGGGGGGGCGCCGGCTACCAGCTCTGCTTGTCTATTACAGCTGGTGGTTTGGGAGAGATGCGCGAGCTATTCTGGGACGAGGCTCTTTTGTTTGCGGTCGCACTATAGCGCCATTTAGTTTTACTTACATAACGTGAACTTTTGCATGGGCGATACAAATAGTATACTTTCAGAAATTTAAATTGTCTCGGGGAATTTTATGAAAACCTAATGAAAATGTTTTTAAATAATGCTATGAAAATTTTTCAAGTCAATTAAATAAAAAAAAAAGGAAAGTGCTTCAGTAGGACAAAACCCCTACCGCCCACCATGAAAGCTGGAACACCCACTAGTGGGCAGTAGGGACCAGGTTGACTACCACTGCTATACACATTTCAAAGCAGTGGGTGTTTTCCTAACACTGAAGGAATTTTGGATTAACATCACTTATGTTAATCCAAAATTTATCCAAAATTCCAATGCCTTCCCAATCATTACCCACAACTACCTCTTCTTGCTCCTCTACAGCAGCGCTGTCAAACTCCCAGTCCATGGGCTGGCTGCATCACGTATTGGCCACGCCCCAGCCCAGTTTAGTGAAGGGGAAAAAAGTCCTGATACATCATGTGACACTGCCATGCCGACATGAGTTTGTTACCCCTACTCTGCAGCATTTGTAGATAATCAGGTTCCAGGTATTTTTGTTCCAGGTATTACGTTGCAAAGCATAGCATTGTCTGTGTTCGTGTAATTTGCATAACACGTGAGCTGCTTTTATGGTCTTTCCAGGCAGCATCCATTCAGCATGAGCATACCAAAGCATGTCCAAGTTCCACAAATGTTATGAAATATCCCAGGTGCATATCTGGACATGCGTAAGTTACACAAAGCATCTTATATAAGTGAAAATTAGTAAACTTAAAATAAGTAAACAAAATTTGCACAGAGATTTAAATTAAAAGGTATGTCATAGATTTGTTTATTTTCATCATTACTAGCCAAAAATATAAGATACACTCAAAAGTGTTCAGGAAGTAAAATCTTTATTGTCCAGGATTTATTTTTTTATCTAATAACATCTAGTTTAGATTCCAAAATATCTTGCAATGTATTTGAAAATAATTTCTGGACAGGTTCTCAGATCTGGAAAGAGAAAAAGGAAAAGGAATCAAGCCAATGTATTTCCCATTTAGAGATTAAAAAACAATGTAAAATGTGAATGGGTCAGATCTTGGATATTCCATCATGTATTCAGAGAGAGAGTTCAAGATTGGGGTATCATCATTTCACCATTCTCAAGAAAATAAGCATGTTAGTGTAGTAGAGTATACATACCTTGAAAGCCAAATGTCAGTTCATCAACTACCTATGAAATCAGACACAGACATTAATTTTACTTCTAACTATTGCACAAAATGGACTTTTCATCTGCATTATTTCTTCCATGCATGGTTGAACTGTGGCCACAAGCAAATTTATACTAGCTCTACAAAACTTCAGTATTTTGCTAAAAACGAGAAATCCTGTTTGAAAAGCTAAATAAAGCTAACAGGCTTTAGTAGCCTCTATTATTAGAAAGATTGCAAGATATATATTCATTTTCATCCAGATAACACATTTTAAATTCCTGTGAAACTGAAGCTGTTTTAATTAATAGGCCAGCTTCCAGCTCAAAGCATTGTAGATTCAAATTCAAACTTTCAGAATACTTGAAAATTTCATTTTGCACTTGCAACAGGCCATTCTGCAAATGTTCATTTATCAAAACTATTTTGCACGTGTCCCCACAATTCCATTCTCTTAAAAGTTATGAGTTATGGCAGAGGAGATGAAATGGAATTCATCTACCTTGAGCTACATAGGTACACATCAGAAAGGAATATACTATGGCATTTGCTGTAATTCTTATAAATTTTCTGCCTCTTAAATACTTTTTTTTGCTAGACAGCCGTTTCTAATAATTTAAAATACAACGTTTATACATCCTGCAAAGCCAGGATCAAACATGGCGATTCTTGGTGCTTTTTAAAAAGACTTTCAAATTGGAATACACAGATTTATTTCAGGAATCAGCCAATTTTTTAATGCTGATTATAATGTAACATGACATAATTATTTAGTTCACATCATTTGTACTGTCTCAGTAAAATTGTATCTTCACTACTTTTCAGAGAGATTCCCATTGTTTTTTTCAATTTCATCATTAACAGTACAAAGGAAACATTTATTTTAACATAAAACAAGGTCAAAGAACACAAGCGGCTTCATTTGGAAATCTAATGCCCCCTTACAACCCATTAAAATATGAGCTTACCATTATAGTGTGAAGTCAAAACTAATCTATCCATCAGGTGCCACTGTTTTTAAACTAATCTGAAATGAAAAATATTGTAAGCAATCAATTTATGTAATTGTGCAAAGCAGATACTATTTCACTAGCAATTCATTTGATCTCAGGTTTTTAACTAAGTTATATACCATGACATATCACTAAATATCAGCAACATAAAGCCTCAGTGTTTTCAGTTCTCAGAAAAGTTTCTGTCCACTACTCTTAAAACATCATTGGCTTTTCCAGCAAAATCAAACTAATTTTCATTGGTGTTTTCTTTCAGAAGTCAGGGAACAAAACAGGCAGCAAATGCCTCCCCACTACCCGCATTTTGGAAACATTATCCTTTTTGCCTGTGTTGAGGTGTTCCTACTCTTTTTACAATATTGTTTTTTATAGAACTGAGTGGAGGCCCAATGGGGAATTAATACCATTCATGCAGGCAAGACTGCTATTTCTGGTGCAGGAATATTTCAGTGAGGTTTTTGGTAGGAGCGGATTATGCAAAAATGAAAGCATCACATCTAGTTTTAGTCAATTTTCATTCCACCTTTTAACACTTTTGTCATGAAATCTGACATGGTGAAATTCATAGGGAAGATATTAGAAGTATAATAGGAGCATCCAGCCTGCAAGTCATTCACTCATAATTTTATCAACTTTCAAGTCTGAATAATTAATTATAAAAATATACTGACCTTGTTCAAAAGATTCCATAAAACAGTAAACATCTAAGAGTTTTTGAGAAATGAAAAAACATTTATTATAAAACTGCAGAAAAAGACTCAGAAATATTTTCAGTTAATTTATTTCTAATTTTTGCTCCAACATTGAATAAGGAAACCTACTTCCTGGTGAAAAATAACCAAACTTAAAATATGCTGACTAGAATTGTACATTGTTATAGCTGCAGAATTAACACAAAAAAGTAAATTTGCAATCTTATGTTCTTAAGGAAGATGAAGTAGGTACTTTTAAATATACATCAGTAAGCTAAAGTGAGAACTTGGAAAAGCAATTATTTTCTCTGAATGCTTAATCATAGGGCTGAATAATGTAACCTCAGTGAAAAGTGGAACGGATTGACGTTAATATCATAAGTATTCATTTGGCAGAATCTAATCTCATCATTGGTTACAAGTTGATAAAAAGCTTTGAACAAACCATTAATATGGAATAAATGAAAACTAAACTCTTACCTCAATCTAGTAATTCCATCCTCAAAACCTAGTTAATATATAAAAATTGCCCATTTATATACGCAAACACAAAACATTGGAAGTTTAGTATTACAAAAACAAAGTAATATTTTTTTTCACCCACATCCCGATTTCAGTTCAGGTATTTCATAATCTTTTTAAGCTCTACTAGTTTTATTCTAAGGTTTAACAGATCAATCTTGAAGACAGAAGTAGCTCCACAGCAATTCCATGGACCTATTTTTCTAGGTCTTCAATAAAATTTTGACAGAACTACATAGCCAAACTCAGAAAAGTTAAAACAATAACCAAAGAGAGGAAGACCCCATGACCATTCTTTTGACCAAGAGTATACTTTCCTGAAGCAAAAGTGGTTACAGAAGTAGCAAAGCGGAATCTGCTGAATTAGTGCAAAAACAATACACAACTTTCTTTTTCCCTGGGACTGGCCCCACCCCAATCAGTCTTTGACCCATTGAAGTTTCAGGTTGTTTGGGACGACTCTGTGTGCATCTGCTTTATCTCCGCATTCTTTTAGGGCTGGATTGGCACTTCTTCCTTGTTAGGCCGGCACTGCTTGGCTCCCAGACCCCCTTGTCTGCAGGCATTCCCTTCTCCTCCTTCCCCCAATGCAAAAATGTCAGGAAGCAGGATGCAAAGGAATGCTAACAGAATGATGACCACAACAGATTTGCTGTTGGGAGGTTTTCAGAGCTCTATGCAAAATAATCTTCTGAACTCATCTTTAGGATATCTCATCAAACAGGCATTTTCATATTAACATAGCATTATTAAATAAATTATTTTTAAGGACATCCTGTTTGCAAAACACTGAAATTTCTTGCAGTAAGCCCACATGGGATCAAGCTGTTATCAGTAGTAGCTTACCGCTGTTAGCAGTTTTGCTCCTAAACAACTCCTCATGTTACTCCAAGTCCTAAAGAAAAAGAAAGGTTGGTGATAGCCAAGAAAATGATTTTTTTAATCATGGAAGATCCAGGTAGGTGCCCAAAGTCAGGTAGAGCTAATCAGACCTCCATTTTCAAAGTCAGTTTTATTAGCTTCTCATCATGCAGGCTGACAGTATTAAATGCTTAAATCAAGTATAGTTTAATTAACACATAAGAACAATCTGCTACATGTATGCAAGAAATACTGTTCAATTTTTCCCCAGGAGACTTTGGAAATTCCTTATGAATTTCCAGCAATTTGCAATATTCAATTTGCCAAAGAAATAGACAGCATCACAATGGAAAAATGCTTCAGTAGAACTTTATTGTTCTACTCATCACAATTTATGTTAGCATCCATCATTTTTATGGTTACTAGTAAAAGATTATAAAAACAGCAATTAAAATTAAAACCTACAGATGGTTGACTTTTATTAGAGCTAGTCCAAATGGCCTAGGTAGGACCTATCAAAGGAACCCCTTCTCCCGACAAACCTTCATATGGCAGATGAAGCTTTTTGGAAGACCTCTTTCTGACAGGTGGGAGAAGACATTCTCAATTGCTTTCTGACAATGGAATGTTTGATTCCAATGTTTTGTAAAAATGCACTTTTTTGCCAGGCTTTTGATTCTTAGAGGATTTTTGTATTTATTTTATACTGAAATTTAAACTTTGTATGTACCTTACCCTACACTACTGCTGACATACATATCAATCTCGATGCTTTGTTGCCCACCTCCCCTTAGCTACTGCCCTTGAATTTGCGTATCTGGCAGGCAGCCTGCTTAAATTTACAGGATAGCCACAACATGCATGCCTGCACCTCCAGTCTTCCCTAAGAGTCCTTAGAAGGAATGCTGGCTGCAGTTGCCTGCTTTAGTTTTATGCAGTACAGTAGAATTTCTTCCTTACAGGCATATAGGGAATTAATTGGAGGAATTTTTGACAGAAATTTGGAAAAAATAGTTTCTCAGCCTTGAACTAGTACCAAATATACCTACAAGTCCTAAAAAAGGAATATCCTTAACGGTTTTTTAAAATATTGCTCAGTGAATCAACTTTATTTCAACTTGCCTTTTCTTGAGGTTCTTCAAAGACAGCTCAATTCCATTAAGACCTATAAAGAAAATTATTTTCTTAGTCACTAGCCTTATTTTTTTTTGCAAACCATTTTTTCTTCCAAACCTTACTGTGATCTACTGTATCAGTGTATATTCAGTTTATCTTCATATGTATCAGCGACCTGATTCAGCATCATATACAGTAGTATGCATTTGTCCTTTTAGCTCCCAATCCAATTATGTGAATATTAGCTATTACAGATAAATTAAAGATGAATGGACGTAATTAAAATGCTTTGCATCAGCAAATTTGCTTTACATTTCTAAGCAACACAGCTGAAGTGTTGTAATTACAGAACAGCAAAACAATTTAGCAAAAAGAATCTAATACAACTTTTAAAAGGCAGAAGATGCAGCATCCATAAATCACAGCAAGTCACAGAATTGATTCTGAAACAGATCATTCTTCAATTTGAACCATGTCTCAATTTGTTTTTCCTTTTGTTTGGCAAGTTGAATGAATTCCAAACTCAAAATGTAATAACCACAGAAAAACCAGCAGAAACAAAGGGCACAAGTGGCCCCCATCTTGAGAGCATTTTACATGCCCTTAAAGACATAGCTCTTCACCTGGCTCTTTGATTAAGATAGGGTACAGCCTTCTTATAAGAAAGGGCATATTTTTGTTGCT
Source organism: Ahaetulla prasina (assembly GCF_028640845.1). Classification (NCBI taxonomy): domain Eukaryota; kingdom Metazoa; phylum Chordata; class Lepidosauria; order Squamata; family Colubridae; genus Ahaetulla; species Ahaetulla prasina. The sequence continues at coordinate 120,802,156 of NC_080541.1, forward strand.
GTCTGGTTTTATTTGTTCCTTGTTTTTACTATTGTTGTTTTCTTGTTTTTCATTTATAAATCACCTAGAATTAATGGGAGTCTGGCAGTGTACAAACTTATTAAGTACTTAACAAAAACTAACAAAACTAGGATGCCTGCCAGTGTAACTATAGAAAAATGCAACTATGATCTTGTTGTAAATAAAGAACCACTATTAAATAAGAACTCCTAATAAAGGACTGTGACAATTTAAGAATACCAAGAAACTTCCTGGTAACATTGAAACTGTTCATAAAGTACTGCCCAGTAATGCAGAAAAAGCTTGCAATAAATTGTATATATTTTTTTTTACAACTTACATGTTTGATCATCTAAAGCTTATCCATATTAGAGAACCTGAAGGCCAGCACATCAATGGGTAGTGTTCCCATATTTGCAAACAAAGAATCTGTAAGAGATATTCAGTTCAGTTGCTAGGACATACAACATGAATATAATATTGTGGGAGAAACATATAATTTATTTTAAATTCAGATATAATTAAGTGAATACAATGAAACAATTTTCATGTTTATCAGCAGAAATCTAAAAAATGTTAATCAGCTACCAAATTACTGTTGAAGTCAGAGTGGTTTTTAATGAACAATTAAAAACCGAAGTAGGCCTATCTGCAACAGGAACAATCTAGGATCAGACTAAATAGAGGATGCATCAGATAGGAGCGAAAGACAACAGAGTTCATCATAGCTTATCTGCTGAACTATGTTTTCATCACACGCATCCTTCCTTGGACAAAATAACCTAACAAACTATTTACAACTTACCAATTCTTGTTCCATGATCATAGAATCATTTGTGAAACCCTGTAAAGAAAACAGCAAATATTTTCGTTTCAAATTACAAAAGGGATGAAGATTCTTTTTAAGAGCATAGATTGTGCCTCAGTTTGAAACAAAGGTGGGTTAAACATTCTCATCATTATTTTCTCAAGAGTAGCAAATAAGTGTCATCATTATGGCACAAAGGCACAATTAAAGGTACTATTATTTACTTAGCTTTCTATATGTACCACAAGAATAGAAACATACCTTTACAGACAGCATTGGCTTGAGATTTTGTATCTACAAAGGAAACAGGAATTTATTAGACAAGAACTATTTTTAAAACAAAATAGACCTAATAAATGTTGGCAGTATTTTGATTGGGAATATTTCGAAATCCAAACTCCCTTTTGACTGGCAGCCTTAAACTAATTATACTGCCAACAATGAGGACTTTTTAGTTCCTCTTTTAGGAGGAAGGGAATAAGGACTGCTGTATAACTCTCAGCTTAGCCTACAACTTTCAAGCAAAAGCAAGTTCCTCTCACTTTTAGTTAAATTGGATGTAGAAGTGGGATGGATGCCTCAAATATTACTGCAATTTGTTCCTTGCCACAGCATGATTTTTTACTTGCACTATCAGTGCAAATTACATCAGGACAAAAATGAGTCATCTCATGGTCACTTCCAAAAGACAAAGACGAATAAATGATTCAAAATTTAGTTTTGAAATGTCATTAATTATTATCGAGTGTTTCACACTAACAGCTTTTCAATAATCTGGATTCTCAATGAGCAGTTATCGGGCGAGTCATAATTCAATCAGATATAGAAGTTGCTTTTGTTTTGAATTATGAAATATGTAATTGGAATGAGTTTTCCCTCATGTATTTTTTTATCCATACTTTCCCTCTGCCAACTGATTAACATTTTGATGTCATACATCCTCATTATTGCAGTAGTGTTTCTAAAAGGCCACGTGACACAAATCATTAGAATTAGATGAAGACAACCATTAGGGAAGATTCCATCTGAATAAAGCTGAATCTAACTGAAAAAGTTTTTCTCCCTAAAATGTCTTAATTAATGTTTAAGAAAGGCTGGGATCAGATTACATTCATCAATATCTCATCAAAATTAGATATTAGTGCCATCAGATGTGTTAGGTATAAAATACAGGGTAGTTGAGCTTGGAGGAGCTTATTTATAGAAAAATAGCTGGAGTTTTGATGCTTTCCCTTACTAAAAAAAATCGATTTATTAATGTTTTGAGGAATCAGAACATAAATTTTCAGGCAGTTGGAAATGAGTAATCCTTGCCACACCTGAATTAAGGTCCTAATCCTGCTCAGAAATTGTTGGCATTCATCACAGTCTCAGATGTCCCTACCAACATAATTTATCATCATTTGCAGGTACGAAAAAAAGTTTTAGAGTATTACTCCGAAGGCCCCTCTCTAAGTTGTTTTCCAATGTAATTAAATCCATGTTTTGCAATAAATACCCGCAAATCATTTAATTTTTTTTTTTAAAAAAAAAGCTTTAAATAATTTATCAGAGATCGATCCCGACATCACGCACTTCGGATCCATCCGAAGATCAACGCGAAGAAAGGCTGGAGCTCGCCGTCTCTGTACATTAAGATCCTTTTTTGTTTTTTATACTCTGGCCTACTGAGGAAATTCAACTTAACGCAAAAGTTTGCAGGCCGATTTAAAAAGGAGAGCTAGCATTATTATTCCGTGAGGGATTCTTTTTCAACATTTTATAAGATCAGTTTCATGCTTTCCCCAACCACGAGGCCCATCTGGAAAGGCCGTTTCCTTTGAGCCGTTATTGCAGCGCCATCTATGCTCAACGGCCAGCAGAAGAAAATATGGGAGGGGAATGCGCGCTATAATCCAACGCCATCCGTGCCTCTCCAAGGTCATCCACAATCAACATTACATTTTAAAGGCCCAACTTCTCTATAGAAATTAGCAAAGCAACACTTATTTGGGGATGGGGGGAGGGGGTATTCACAATACTCACACAGCAACGCAGCCAAAGGCAGATTCCAAAAGAGAAAGCGGAGGCCGCAGTCGACCTTTTTATAGAGGCTGTGCGGCTCTCGGGGGTCACGTGACGGGCACGCTTCTTTGCATAGCTCCTCCTTCCGTTACCCCTCCCTAGAAAAAAATGACTTCTACGCACAATAGTCCCCCACTCCCGCCCACCCCCACCGCACAGCCGCTTCAGCGCCACAAGTACCCAGGCAGTCCGCCAGGCGCAGGTTCCACCCTCTCCGTGGTGGGCTCATTCCTGTGGGTGTGGCTACCTGACGCGAAGATCGTTTCAGAGGGGCTGGGGGGAAAGCAAGTCAATCAAGAAAGACGAAGGGGGGGATATGTACTTCCGGGGCGTTTCTCTTCTGGGGGTTCGCTTCCGGAAGGGTGTTCGGGCTCGTCCCACCCCCCCTTGGAGGTACGTAGGCGATGTATTTCGGTCCCCTCGGGAAAGGGAAGGAGCTCGGGAGAGTTGTTCTCTCTCCTTTCTTCCCACCCCCGGGCGCACTCGAGGACAGTCATTCAGGGGTGCCTCCCAAAAGGACGCTGTGGATTCTGCATGCCCCCCCCAAATTTCTAGTCTCACTTCTCCCCTTCTGTATCTTAGCAACGGAGTTTGCTCCTCCTAAAAGATATTTCTCTGTACAAGGTTGCTGTCCTCCTCTTCCTTGATCTTTTGCACCTTCCCCCCAAGTCCGCTGAAATCTGTCAATGTGCAGTCACTGTACTCGCCTTTTGATTCAACCATACATTCCTCCCTCAGTTTGGTTATTTTAATTAACTGTCCTCTTCAGGTACTTTTTGTTAAGAGCAAAGCGTTTTTGTTTCGTTGCAATTTGCTCAGGTTTTTGGAGTATTTGGATCTAAGAAAGGGGTTCTGGGCAGAGAAAGGTTTAGAAAGTTGGAAGGAGGATTAAATGCTGTCCTGTAGTCTGCTCTTGCCTGCATGCCTCTTTGGAAATACTGCAAAATTCAGCATTCAGCAGCTTACTCTTTAGTCTGCATGTATCGCTATTTGTGCGAAGAGATGTTATAGAACTTCATTAAAATTATGTGTGGTGTGGAGAAACTGTCTGCTTTCTTTTGAAAAAACTGAAAAAAAGTTTATTTCTATAATTGTTTGTAAGGTTGGGAATTATTTTTTTTCCTGTTGAATTAACAGAGCCAACCAAAGTTCCAGATTAGCAGTAGGGTTAGGACAAACCAAAATAACAATTCTGCATGTGAATAAAATAAATATATGCAATTAATTGCTTACAACAGCTTAAATGGATTTATAAGAAAAATGTTCATAAAGAAACAATTTTAACAAATGTAGAAATAGTTAATACAATTAAGAACCTTATGATTCTTGATGAACGTATTTTTTCTTTTCTGTACACTGAGAGCATATGCACCAAGACAATTTCCTTGTGTGTCCAAATACACTTGACCAATAAAAAATTATATTCTAATAGTGTAAATGCTATTGAATAATGAAGCATCACCCTTATTACCTTTATGAAAATATTTGATTAGCCACTGTTGAAGCTCAACTCCATGTAATTCTGCTGTTTCATTTGGGCTTTTCTCATTGTTGGACATCTGAACATAGCTCTGCTCTGGAATCAGGATATGGGAGCAGGTATATATGAGAAAAAGGAAGATTTGATAAAAATAAATTAAATTTCTTTTTTTAAAAAAATTGAATTTTGGATTGTAATATATTTAAACTATATTTCCTAAAATTAGAAAGCCACATAATTAATAAGCTTTATCACTTCACTTCATGGTAAAAAAAATCTATTTTGTAAAGTCTGTGGCTTCATAAATTATATACATAGACTAGAGCAGGGGTGTCAAACTCACGTTGCCACGGTGGCATCACGTGATGTATCGGGACGTTTTTCCCCCTTCGTTAAACCGGGCGTCCGCGTGGCCAGCACATGATGCATCCGGCCCACGGGCCAGGTTTGACAGCCCTGGACTAAAGCAACATGGAAAAGCTATTCTGTACATTTTAAGAAACTTTGCTCAGAAGAATCTATACAACATCTACGGTATTCCTACAATGGATTCATGAGGTCTTTACGCATAACAGTCTGCATATAATTATTGCTGATATCTATCTGCTTTTCGACTGAGGTTTACTTGTTTTACTACTTTATTATTAGTAATTCTAAAAGTGTTCACTATTGTGTCCGTGCAATACCGTAGCAGACTAATGCAATAAAATACAGTTAATGGATGTTCCTTTTTGTAATACAATAGAAATAAAGAATTCTAAAGCATCTATCAGGCTCTGTTAATTCTGTGTATGTATAAAAGTCCATGTTCGAAGCTCATAAAACTAATTTCAAATTATGAAATATTTTACCATAATTTTTAACCTTATTACAGTAAGGGCACATAATTAAGAGTGAATACTGAGTATCCTGTGTCACTCCAGTAAGAGATTTGAGTTTAGAACTGGATACCAATCCAAGATTAATGTTGCCAAACACTAAATAAATAAACAAGATTAATGGTACTGCAATCTTTTTTTTTCTTTCATAAAAAATGGAAAAGAACTATTGAAAATAATAGAAGCAGATGGAGAATACTAAATAAAAGGATATAAAATGTTTCTAATAATTGAAATAATTATTAATTATTGCTAATTATTGCTAATTGCTAATAGAAAAAAGGAATGTAATATCTGATGTTTTCTATCCCTTTTTTCATGCACTGAGCATACCAAAACCACTCTTGCCATTGGTGAAAGTAGAATTCCAACTGTGTGTATTCATTGCCGAAGAAATATTGGAAGGATAGGCTGCATACATTCATTAAATAAGAATAAATCTAAGGAAACTTTCTTGTCTGAAAAATATGGCATAGATATAGATCAGGGGTGTCAAACTCCCATTGTCACGGTGGCATCAAATGATGTATCGGGACTTTTTTCCCCTTCACTAAACTGGATGGGGGCTCGGCCAGCACATGATGCATCCAGTCTGCGGGCCACGAATTTGACACCCCTGATATAGATGAGCTGATCAACCTTACAATACACAAAATAAATAAGGTACAACATGCTGCTTTTTATGTTGAACTTGGCAAATAACTTACCTAACCCCTCAATTTGCAAAAATTATTCTTGTATGGTATTTGTTGCTACATTCATAATGTTTTATCAGCATAAGCTGTTTTCATATCCATATATCCTTGCAGTATTCTTAAAGAAACCCATTCTGATGTCTTCTGATTTTTTTCCCCTGAATTAGTATAACTACCAAGAATATCACTGCCTGACTAGAAAGTAAAGAATTTATTTGCATATGGAAGATATAGTTTTTATCAGTAATGTTACTATGTGACTTTGAAAAACATATTGAGTACATGCACACATGCAGTATACCATTCTTGCATTAACTATCACCTTGAGTAATATATAAGCTGACTACAGAGTTTATTGCAGTGGAGATTTTTACTGTTCATCAATATGAAATATAGTTTTATTTTCAATGATTTTTTATTTATTAGTAGCAATTCTATGTGTATTAGTGAGTGAAAGTTATGTTACCATGATTGGTCACAATGAAATAATGGTAAATGAGAATTAGTAGTCTGCTATATCCTTGCATAGATGCCTCACAGCACTGCATAGGTTGGAAAGGCCCCTTTATCAACATTATAAACCAAACTGTTTACATTTGCCCTAAACCTTTGATGGAATTTCCATCTTAATTTGAGCTTTTGATTATTGGGAGGGATGGCAGAAGTCAGATCCTATGTATAAAGAATGTATATACATTGTACTGTTTTTGTTAAACATTATAAGTTAGGTCAGAGGATTTGCATAATTTTATTGCTCAGCCCTTCAGAAGGTTATTAAAACATTTATTCACATAGAATAGAATTTTTATAGAATTTTTTATTCTACATTATTCTTGTCAAATTCCTTGTGTGTCCAATCACACTTGGCTAATAAAAAAAATCTATTCTATTCATTTATTTATTTATTTTTATTTTTTTTACATTTATCTCCGAAGACTCAGGGCGGCTTACAGTGTATAAGGCAATAGTCTCATTCTATTTGTATATTTACAAAGTCAACTTATTGCCCCCCCAACAATCTGGGTCCTCATTTTACCTACCTTATAAAGGATGGAAGGCTGAGTCAACCTTGGGCCGGGCTTGAACCTGCAGTATTTGCAGGCTACTGTGTTCTAATAACAGGCTCCTTACAGCCTGAGCTATTCCGGCCCTATTTATTCATATCTTCCCACTAATTACTGAAAGACTGGATGAAAATCCCAGTTTAGTTCATGAAATAAGTAACATTTTTCTTATAATGTAATATTACCTATCTCCTTTATTGGTAACATTGTTAATTAGCTAGCATAATTGCACTTGGAATGTTGAACAATGTTAATATTGTTAAGAGAAACAGTTGAGAAAAAAGAGCATTTACTACTCAATTGTCAACATTCTGTGTTTTTTTCTACATAGCTGTTTAGCAAGGAAATATTTTATGTGTCATATTCACACAAATGCAAATTGATATAAAAAATGGTGTGTGTGTTTTTTAAAAAAGTCATGCATTACAAAACATGTAGAAATAGAGACGCTCTTTCTAATTCAGCGGTGTATTTTTCTATCATTAGGGTTGCTCCACCTGCAACTGGAGCCGTCATGGAGAAAAGTGGGAACATTCAGTTGGAGATTCCTGATTTCAGCAATTCTGTTTTGAGCCATCTTAACCAGCTTCGCATGCAGGGCCGGCTGTGTGACATTGTCGTTAATGTGCAAGGCCAAGCCTTTAGAGCGCACAAGGTAGTGCTGGCTGCTAGCTCACCTTATTTTCGAGATCATATGTCACTCAACGAAATGAGCACAGTCTCCATCTCTGTTATCAAGAATCCCACTGTGTTTGAGCAGCTCCTTTCTTTTTGCTACACAGGGAGAATATGCCTCCAGCTTGCTGATATAATAAGTTACCTGACAGCAGCTAGTTTTCTACAGATGCAACATATAATAGACAAATGTACACAAATCCTGGAGGGAATTCATTTCAAAATTAATGTGGCTGAAGTTGAAATGGAATTGAGCCAAACAAGAACAAAGCATCAAGAAAGGCTCCCAGAATCTCATCGAGCTTCCCCATCTCTAAATCGTTCTCTGAGTCCTCATCATAGCACTCCAAAAGGCAGCCGTATGGGCCAAGTTAGCACAGTTCTGGACATTCGGGAACTGAGTCCTGAAGAGTCTACAAGTCCTCAAATAATTGAACAGAGCTCGGATGCGGAAAGCCGGGAACCCATACTGAGGATTAATAGGGCAGGTCAATGGTATGTAGAGACAGGAGTGGCAGACCATGGTGGGCAGGGGGATGATGATGTTAAAGTGCTTGGAGCAGTGCGAATCAAAACAGAAAACTTGGAGGAGTGGCTGGGGGCAGAGAATCAGCCATCTGGAGAAGATGGGAGCAGTGCTGAGGAGGTCACTGCCATGGTGATTGATACAACAGGACATGGATCAGTAGGACAAGAAAATTACAGTTTGGGCTCATCAGGAACAAAAGTTGCCCGGCCAACCAGCACTGAAACAGACAGGTAAGACTGAATGTTATTATTGCTTTTTAATACTAATACTGTGTCTATGTCTACCTTTGCCATGTCAAAGGTACCGTAAAAACGTTAGAATACTTCAGGCTTAATTCCTGCTATGTAAAGCTCATAATCTAAAAACATCGAAGTGGAACAAAACATATAAAAAAGCTAATTGGATGTAGTCTGTAACTTCAGAAGGTGAAGAAGCGGTGAACTGGACAAAGGCAATTAAGAGTATGATAATGAGAGTTCAACTTCTAAAAAGAAAATGTATATAGCTTTTTAAGTAGGACTTAATTTGCCTCTGGCCAAACTTTATTTCAACTCTGGATATTGAAATAAATGAGATAGATGATTAGTTGGTGTTTACCAGAGACAGTGAATAGTAAATTTTGAAAAAACGTGAGAAGTCCTAATATTCAATGAAAAATCGTGTGATAGATATATATAATCTTTTAAAAACTAGAATTTTAGTAATAGCCAAAAAATCGCAAGATACTCTTGTAAGATGGACAGAATTTTTCTCTATTTAAAAACAGAATTGCATGCCTGCAAGTCATCATGAGGAAAATTTTAAATCTCTAACTTGGTCTGACTAAATTGTAACGTTTTCTTTCAGTTGATTCTTCAAACATCAGTGAATTTTTCTGCTTTTGTTTCGTTTGAATGAGTTTATTTTATTTTTTTCTAAGCATTCCCATACCTAAGAGAATCTGGACCAATGGCTATAACTAATTTGCCAGTTCAGATATGATATGATATGATATGATATGATATGATATGATATGATATGATATGATATGATATGATATATTATATTAAATTATATATTATATTATATTATATTATATTATATTATATTATTTTATTTTATTTTATTTTATTTTATTTTATTTTATTTTATTTTATTTTATTTTATTTTATTAAATTTCAACCAATAGTTACTACAAACCAAGATTTGGAAAACTAAACTTGATTTACTAAAACATGATTAAGGATAGTTTAGTCTGAATTAAGCTGTTTTGTTTGGAGAATGTTCTTTCTTAACTCTAATAGGTAATATTGAAGAAATACTGTACCCTTGCCTGATCTTGTGTAGGAGATAGCATCTGTGGTTTGATTATGAGATATAATCTGCTTTTGTTACATTTTGATATGCTAATTTTTTGTTTAACATTTTATGCAACAGCTTTTGGAATTTAAGAGTGCAACAGTAGATTTAGTAGTGTGTAAAAACTCTTAAAAATTATTTTTTTCTTAGTACTTTTAGAATAGAAGAGAATAGAATTTTTTATTGGCCAAGTGTGATTGGACACACAAAGAATTTGTCTTGGTGCATATGCACTCAGTGTACATAAAAGAAAAGATATGTTCATCAAGGTACAACATTTACAACACAATTGATGGTCAATATATCAATATAAATCATAAGGATTGCCAGCAACAAAGTTACAGTCATACAGTCATAAGTGGAAAGAGATTGGTGATGGGAACTATGAGAAGATTAATAGTAGTGCAGATTTAGTAAATAGTTTGACAGTGTTGAGGGAATTATTTGTTTAGCAGAGTGATGGCCTTCGGGAAAAAACTGTTCTTGTGTCTAGTTGTTCTGGTGTGCAGTGCTCTATAGCGTCGTTTTGAGGGTAGGAGTTGAAACAGTTTATGTCCAGGATGTGAGGGATCTGTAAATATTTTCACGGCCCTCTTCTTGATTCGTGCAGTATACAGGTCCTCAATGGAAGGCAGGTTGGTAGCAATTATTTTTTCTGCAGTTCTAATTATCCTCTGAAGTCTGTGTCTTTCTTGTTGGGTTGCAGAACCAAACCAGACAGTTATAGAGGTGCAAATGACAGACTCAATAATTCCTCTGTAGAACTGAATCAGCAGCTCCTTGGGCAGTTTGAGCTTACTGAGTTGGCGCAGAAAGAACATTCTTTGTTGTCCTTTTTTAATGATGTTTTTGATGTTAGCTGTCCATTTTAGATCTTGCGATATGATAGAACCTAGAAATTTAAAGGTTTCTACTGTTGATACTGTGTTGTATAGTATTATGAGAGGTGGAAGTATGGAAGGGTTTCTCCTAAAGTCTACCACCATTTCTACGGTTTTGAGTGTGTTCATATGCAGGCAATGTACAAATAATCTCATGTTTCTGTTATGACAAATTTGTTTCAGGCAAAGCCATCTTTTCTTATACTAATTTATGTCCTAAGTTGAGAAATTAAATTACTTCATAAAACTTCAAGCTACCATTTATAGTTTTAGAGGTTTCTTAATTTATTACAGTTTGCTTCATATTTTATCCAATACCTGTTCTCCCTGTTATCAGTTAGTGATGAAGCAGAATCTCCATTGTTGTTTTTTTTAGCGTATTTGTATATTACACAAATAGCTCTTAATCTTATTTTCCTTTTGCAGATTTAGCCCTTCTGGTAGTGTGGTTACTGTAAATGATCGGTACAGGTCAAAAAGTGAATCTCCATGGCGGATGGATGAACCTAAGCAGCCCAGTTCCCAGGTAGGTGTCTCTTGGAGACCTCTGTGATGATAATCATGATGCTGATGTTTTATAAGAGTAGTTATAGAGAAGCACTTTGCAGTTGGTGTATGTATTTATGTGTTATTGAGGTGTGTGTGTATGTGTGTGAGATGAAGAGACATAGAGCAAATATTAAGGTGTTGTGCAAAGAATGGAAAGGTCCAGGTTCTACTCTTTCCTTACACATGGAAGCCCAATTGAGTGACTTTGGTCAGTCATTTTCTCAGTCCTAAGTCAAAAGTCACTATCTACTAACCTGTAGATCAGTGCAATGTGTGCATAATCCACACAAACACACACAGACACACTCTGCTACTGTGTTATATGGTGGGTTAGTGGCGAATTAGACATGCTCTATTATTAATTATAATAGGGTATGAGTGCTTCAGAAAATAGGTCAAATAAATTTTGGGAAGGAATGTGAAGAAACTGATTTTTATATGTATCTAATCAGTGAACTAATAAGCAGACTTCTACTAATGTATCTTGAAGTGACGTGGTAGCTCAGTGGCTAAGATGCTGAGCTTGTCGATCAGAAGGTTGGTAGTTCAACGGTTCGAATCCCTAGCGCTGCATAATGGTGTGAGCTCCCGTTACTTGTCCCAGCTTCTGCCAACCTAGCAGTTCGAAAGCACGTAAAAAATGCAAGTAGAAAATAAGGACCACCTTTGGTGGGAAGGTAACAGTGTTCCATGCACCTTTGGTGTTTAGTCATGCCGGCCACATGACCACAGAGATGTCTTTGGACAGCGCTGGCTCTTCGGCTTTGAAACGGAGATGGGCACCACCTTCTAGAGCTGGAAACAACTAGCACACATGTGCGGGGGAACCTTTACCTTTACCTTACTAATATATGTGGAAGCAATAAACCCTTTTTACTTTCAGAATTTTATCTTGTTTCCTAACCCTGTCTGCTCAGGATGCACATAGAAACACGTTAAAAGCAAAACTGTAACATGCGTATTGCATTTTAGAAATTTAACCTTAGTCATCCCACCATCATAAGAAAACCGTCTGCATGTGGATACAGAAAATGTTTTATTTCATCTTAGGGATTTGGATGATAAGCACAGGACAGTTTAGTGAAACAGGGCAGTCGCACATTATTGTGAAACAAACTAAACATTTTTAATTTTGTCCAACTGATGAATATGCAAGGCTCTTATAGACTTTAAAATACTTCTTCCTCTGCGCTAAAAAAATTGCCAGGGTTGTTTAATTTGCTTAAGTGGAAGACTTCAAGGACAATCTGACACAAAGCATGGTTAAAATAAAAAAAAAATCTGGAATATATATGTGTGTGTGTGTGTGTGTGTGTGTGTGTACATACATACATATATATATATATATGTATGTATGTATGTATGTATGTATATGTATATGTATATGTATATGTAGGTCTTTGGTTGTTCGGGTTTTCTCCCGTGTAAAATTGGAAGTGCCTTGGCGACGTTTCGACGAAGTCTCATTCGTCATCTTCAGGCCTCAGCTTCATGCTTCTAAAACTATATATATATAGTTTTTTATTTTTTAGAAACATACAAACATAAAAACATCTTCCATTGAATTTCAAATACAATGTGTCGGTGTGTGGGTTACATTTTTGTGCAAACAACAATTATCTATCATCAATTTGTTTAATCCTCCATTTTATCATCCAATTGTAGTCAAATGTTTTAATCAATTAATCTCTAAAAATCATTCTGGAACAATATTTTGTCTTATTACCCTATTTTATCCATCATTTTGAGACAATTATATCATTCAATAGTTTTTAATGGAATATATATTTTTAAACTACATGTAGAGTATTAAAAATTAAAACTTTCCATGGTACATTGACATTCATGCTAGTGATCACTGCATCTAGTTCTACAGTATAACTTGTTTTTTTGCAGTGATCACCATACGATTCCAGGAAGTTTTAGGCAAGGCATAAACATAACAGTCTTTGTTGTTTTGTCTCAGTCTTTAATACCCTGAGAAATAATGCTTCTAAATCTGGATTTTGCTGATCAACCATAAAGATATCTAAGCCTTCTTGTTAATGTTCATCATCATATTTAGCCAATGTTTATTTTTCTTCATAATATTTCTATTATAGGTGGAGGAGTCAGCTATTGTTGGAGTAAGTGGCTATGTGGAATATCTCCGTGAACAGGAAGTATCTGAACGGTGGTTTCGTTACAATCCACGTCTGACTTGCATCTACTGTGCCAAATCCTTCAACCAGAAGGGTAGTCTGGACCGGCACATGCGGCTTCATATGGGCATCACACCTTTTGTTTGCCGGATGTGTGGCAAAAAGTATACCCGCAAGGATCAGTTGGAGTATCACATCCGGAAACATACAGGCAACAAGCCCTTTCACTGCCATGTCTGTGGGAAGAGCTTCCCCTTCCAGGCTATCCTCAACCAGCACTTTCGTAAGAATCACCCTGGCTGTATGCCACTGGAGGGATCGCACAGCATCTCTCCAGAGACCACTGTCACCTCCAGAGGGCAAGCCGAGGAAGAGTCTCCTCTTCAGGAAGAAGCCGGTCTGGCTGGGGAAACAGCACAGGGATCTGTATCGACTACTGGGCCAGATTGAGACCAGATGCCCAGTGGATCAGGAGATCTTCTGTAGGATAAGCAAACCCCACTGGGATGGTGAGCTCCTGTAGTTGGTTGTGCAATGTTGCCATTGGACGAAGACACTCCCAAGAGGTTGCCAAAACAGAAAAGATACAGTACTGTAACTAAAGTGCTTATGGTTTCCCTTATTTTTCTCCATCTCCTTGGAAAGGAGAAAACAAAAACTGGGTCAACTAACCTCTGATTCAGGGATTAACAACTTCGGAGGGGTGGGCTGTTTTTTTTTTTTTTTAAGTATTCAATAGTGAACAAGGAGAAATATATTTTTCTCATTTCTTGGCAACAGATCCTATGGTCCTCTGGGCTGCAGAGATCTAGTTATGTGTATGCAGAGCATCAGCATCTGTATTTATCGAAATCATTATACCTCCATAAGATACCTGGGGTCAGGAAATGGTTTTTATTGTTTTGTGCCCCACTCTTATTTCCCAGGTAATTATTTTTTTGAAAACAATGGCTGTTGTACTATAACCAACCATGCCTAAGTGTATTTTATCTCATTTTCATTTGATGTATCTTTTTAAAAATTGACCCATTACCTAAGGGCTTTTATTAGGGGGAGGGGGCTTGCCATTTCAACATGTGTGGCCTTGCCTGTTTGTTATAAGGCTAGCAATTTTTTGAGCAGTATTTTAAAGATTACACAATATTTAAGTAATTAAGCTACTGAAAAGGCAGTAACTACAGTATGAGGTTCTGCCATCTTTGAATGATATTTTCAGTTGTGAAATATGGGTAGTGCAGAACACGTCACAATTCTTGCTTATTCTATGTGTGCTGCAAAAACTGAAAAGTAGATTTCTAGTTATGATGAATTTTTAAAACAGTGGCTTTTTCCAAAGGTCATCCTTTGCCTCCCATGCACTTGATCTAATGAAACAGCAATATTTATATATCAAAATAGATGGATCTCGGTGGGAGAAGAAATCCTGTCTTTGTCTTTGTTTCCCTGTTTGATATTTTTATATGAAAAACATGCAAAAAATATGCTCCTACAGTTCAGTAGGGTGAAAGCTCCCATTTCCTGTAAGCAGTGAAAACTTTTCCTTTACACTTCTATAATATTTCACAGATGAAGTTGGGGAGATCTCTCTCTCTCTCTCTCTCTCCCTCTCTCTCTGCCAAATTCAGCAAATATGCATCTCATGTTTCTTAATATTCTGTTTATAACTGAAAGGTTACATGTGCAGGAGAGCAAATATTTCAAATAAGTGTCTTATATTTGCAAAATAAGTTTTGTGTTGGTATTTAGTAGCAATGCTGAAGAATAAAGGTGAAGAGTTGGCATAATGCTAATATTATAGATTATACGGAGTTAAAATGGCTGAAGCAAAACTTATAGGAGAAAACCTGAGATGTGGTGGAGCCATGAAATGAATGGGGAGAGGAATTATAATGTTATATAAAGGAAGAAACAGCTTTTTGGTGAACATGCTTAGATTTGTATAATATTAATATTTCGCCAATCTTGCCTTCTTACTACATACATTTCTTGCTTCTAAAAATGAAACTCTTTTGATTATGCTCACAGGAAGAATGAAAATTGTTCAGTGCTCTCCCCTTTCCTCCCTATGTGTGCATTTCTTTTTTATGTTAACTGTGGAATTTGTTCCATTCCCCAATTCATGATGAAGCAAGCAGTGATTTTTCTTTGTGATCACAAAGATACACAGATTCAAAATGCATTGAAAAGATTAACTTATATTTGTTTAACAGTTTGACAAGATTCTCCCAAAGCCACACACACACTTTTCTTCTGGATGAAGTAGGGAGGATAATAGATGTGAATATATCTATCTATATGCTGCTTTAATCATAACTTTCAAATCTACCAAAAAGAAACAATTTACATTGAAAAGAATTGGAAAATATTTCTAGTTAGTTTATAACAAAGTTTTTAAGCATTTAAGAATAGAATTTTAAAAATGTTACCAAACTTGTAAGGCATACATTTATTTATCTACAAGTATGATATAAATATATATATATATAAATATATATAGATATATAATTATAATGGGAATATTTCTTTGCTGAATTGATGACGGTGTAGCATTTCTATATAAGAGTTTCCTCCAAAGCAGAATGCAGCAAAAAATCCATACATATTAAGGGGGCAAAGAATTGTAATGGATTGTTGAATGTGGCATTTACAGAGCTGTGAGTTCTTTTTGGACTGATACTGTGAACAGAGGAGTGACCAAGTAATCCAGGCTTGGGTCATCGGTCATTACCTGCTTGCTGGTAGACTCCTCTTTATTTAGCCTGGCCAGAATCATTGAGAATTTCTTGCCTCTTAGCCCAGGCTTCATTTTAAAAGAAAAATAAAGCTTGTGAAATGTGCTTTTAGTTGCAGCCATTGAAAGATGTCATTGTTACTTGCATGCAAATGAGCCAATATTCTTGCCCGTTCTTCTTTTGAACTGGGTTTATAGCTTTAGTTATCCAGTCAGCTTATTTATACAGAAGGCTACATTATGAGAAAAAGCCTGTAAGAGGCTTGTGCCAGCAATCTTCCCAGTCCTTGCTTTCAATATGCCCAGAATATTGAAAGGGAAACTTCTATTTCCTTTTATAAACAACACAGTTTATTTTGAAAGCTGGACCCAGACAAATGTGAACCTTAGGTATGATTCATTCATTGAAGCAGACAAATCCAAATCACAGCTTGTGAAGGTTGATTTATTTCAACTAACCATAATTACAGTTAACTATGGATTTATGTTCAGATAATAATACCTCTGGATGCAATCATGTCCAATGAGGCCAGGATTCAATATTTTGCTTGTATGTCTGTGTGAAGGTGCATGTGTGTGTACATGCAGAAAATGATCTTGATCTGTGACTTCACAAAATATAAAAGCTGCCAAAATATCCTGAGCTTTGTGGCTTTATTGCATTTGTAGTGTAATCAAGAAATCCTGATAAATGTTATTACTTAAAGAGCCTGACACTCTTTAAAGATTTAGAAGCTTTGCAGGAATACATGCAGGTTGTTATGATTTATATAATCCAAATCGTGCCAAATATTGAGGCATTGCATCTATTGACAATTGCTAGAATGGGCAGTGGGCCACTTAGGAAAGAATCTAACTTCGTTTGACCATTTATGTGGAAACCCATGGTGTTGGATGTGGCTGGAGCTGAAAGAAAACTCTTTTGAACTGCTTGATTCTGTCTTGAGATCTTATTTTTCCCTCAGATTCTACCTTGAGTGCTCTTTTTTTAGTTATTCTAAACAATGTGCTATTTATACAAATAAGTTACGAGCTGATGGTGCATACATTCACAAAGCCTGTTTCAATACTTAAACTTGTTTCAGACGATTATGCTTTGTGTTACAAAATGGAAAGTATTCATTTTCATAAATGCTAGTATGTTAGTGTTTGAACAAAAGTGGCAAATAAAAGTGGTTGCATTAGACAGAATTGAAGCAAACCTGTGGTGATGCTTCCTTTTTTGTTCTGCAATGAAACATTTACTTGTGCTGGAATTTTTGTATTCAGTGCTTTAACCTTAACGACAAATCTGGAAATGGGCTTCAGGACATCATTGTTGGAGACATTAGGCATTGGCTATATTGCCACCCAAGCTCAAAGGATTATTCTCTAGATTCTGTAGTGTAAATGCGTTGGTAACCTATTTTTTTATTCAGTGCATCTGGACATTTTTTATCTGTGCTGAATTGATTCCTAATGTGACTCAAAAGGGAAGTGAAGTAAAATTCTTTAATATTATACCTCATTACTTAATGCCTAACGTCAAAAATATTATCTATAGTGAGTAATTTATCTCATTTTTTAATGAGACTTGGTAGGTTGAACTTATATTTACCTCTTCTCTTTCAAAGAATGACAGAGCATTAGAAGGAAAGGATAATTTCATTGCCCTGCACTTGCAGAATGAATCTTCAATGTGAAATTTTGCCATTATCTTCCTGTGTCTGCTTATATGCATTAATCTTATCAAAAGCAATAGAGTAAAATTAATATAATTCTTAACACACATCATTGCACTGCATGTCTGAATTGCCTGATTTGCTTTAAAATAGCTAGCGTAAACAAACGTAGAACAAAAAAAGAGGAAAAAGAATCTAAACAATTGTATTCCTTTTTTCCTTGAGCATGAAAGATGCTTTTCCCAAATATTTGTGAGACTCCAACTTATATTTAGAGATCCACATGAACTCAGGATACAACTTTGTCATGTCTTCAGTGTCTGAAAAGGTTGATCAGTAAGCTGTATTTTTTTTTAAGAATACAGCTTTTTTTTGTGAGAAGAGAGCTTAATCTCTGAATTTGAAAACATTTCTTGCCAATAATTTTAGATTTTATGAGTTTTACTTCTGATGTATTCAATTTCTAATGTCCAGTTCTTCTAAACTGAAATGAATTTTATATTTCATAAGCTTTACTTGTTCTTTAATTTTGTTTAAAAACACCTATTACAATGATCCTGAAAAGTGGAATTTGGAAATATGATTATAAGTGGAAATGACATAGAGGTGTCTTTTTTAATAGTGTAAGTAAACTCTTATTAGTAAAAGATTCATCTACTTATTAATATAAGATCTGTAAATATATCAGAATTTTATATACTAGCAGAAAATATCTGAAATAAATTGAATACAAATGAATTAAATTCTAATCTTATTAGAAATTGCTGCTTATGCCACATTTTTTGAATGAATTTTATAAATTGTTTTCTGGAGTTTTGCAATCCTGAACTATTAAAGGATCAGATGCTGTATATTGAACTGTAGTTGATGTCTGCTGGAGGAGACCCAGGATTCAGACCTAAAGGATTCTGTTCTGGTTGAAAGGATGAGATCTTGCATATTTTTGTCAATAGGTTATATGCAGATTAGGTAAACCTATTTTCTAAGATAATGTTTAAAACATTATTAGGTCTTTTAAAAAAGGTTAGATTATTTGTCAATCACTTGCAATATATTGGCCTTTAAGAGGAGCAGTTAAAACTAAATATAGCATTTTAAAAAATTTCTTAGTAGACAATAAACTATCTCTACCATTCTGATTGTGACATCTGTGCTCCAGAATTTTGAAGGGTATATTTTATTTGATATAAATATTTTGAATGTTTATACTTCTGCTTCCTTGGACAATGGATTTTTTTTTTGGTTGGGAGCAAGTTCACCAAAGGTGGCTAAGGATGCTTAGTTGGAGGTGGACAGGTAGATGTATGTCTGAAAGCCAAGTTTGGAATTGCAAATTGAGTACTGAAGATCAACTTTTGCAGGTATATAAATTGGACCATTGTTCAAGGCAAAAAGTTTTGAGAATTCAGCGTGTTGTTTCTTGCCATAGCAAGCTGATGTTTTGGGGAATGTCCTTTTTAACAGTTCTGAGGGATGTGAAGGTGTGCTGCTTCTATATATGCAGGGTCATGTTTCATTGAGACGTATTGGCAAATTGGTTCTGTATTGGTGGTTATATTCCTTTTAATTTGCCTAATCTTTTTAAATAAGTCTGTTAATGTCTGTCTCTGCATCTTGTGATATGGAATTCTATGTATCAATTATAGGAAAAGTTACTACATAAAACAGATTGCTGGATTAGATTTATAACCTTGTAGAATGACACAACCAGGGAACAAAAATATGCTCAATGTTCTAAGATTATGTGTCGTGTTATATTCTGTAGGCATGTCCTTATGGAAAACCTATTTACTTATGCCATTACTTGCCATTTAAGTCATGTTTTTCAAATACAGGTAGTCTCATACATTTAGTGATCATTCAAAGTTACAATGGCATTGATTGAATGATGGCTATGACCAGTCCTCAGAGTTCCTGCCATTCCAACACCCTCTCCAGTCATGTGATCCTGATCTGGACACTTGGCAGCTGGCTTACACTTATGACTGGTTGCAGTGCTCCACGATCACATGATCACCATTTGCTGTCTTCCCTGCTGGTTTCCCCAGAAAGTAAATGGGAAAGCTGGCAGGGAAGATCGCAAGTCATTGCCCATCAATGCACCTTCCACAACCCCTCTGCACTTGTGGCATCCCACCCTCCCCAATTCTTGCATACATTCACTGAACCTCACCACTTTTCACATCACTCCTATGTACCCTTGCGCTCCCTCCCCAAGCCTCACTGCACAATGCACATCCCTCATGCCCTCTCCCATTAGGCAGCAGCCACTTATTTACCTGCTGACTTGCTTGAGAGCCATCTGGGGCTTGTAACTTCCTGTCAGTTTCCCCACTGACTTAATGGTGGGAAGCCAGCAGGAAATTTCCTTCCCTAATTGTTGTCACTAAGGGATGTGGTGGTATTTTATGACCTTATGACTTAGTGACAGAAATTCCAAACCCAATTGCTGTCATAAATCAAGGGCTACCTGTATATCTTTACACAAATTGTTAGAAAGCAACTGGAGTTATAAGAAATAATACAAAACAATTCCTGAATTAAATGGCAGAAAATTCATTAAAATTTTAATTTGCTTGAAGTCTGAATTTTCATTTAATCTTGTCAAGCAAGATACATTCCAGCATAAAGCACTAAGACAATTCTCCTGATCAAACTGGGGATTCATTTTGCTGGCGAAGAGCTTAAGGAGATAGACATTGCATGTGCAGGGAAAGAGGGTGTTTTCTGTTAGAATTTGCCCCTGCTAGTCCTAAGGAAGCCAGCAGCTATATTATCCAGATAAAGGAGAAAGCAAAGCCTCATCTGAGTTTTGATAGTGCACTATTTTGCCTGACAAGTTTGATCAGTTGTTTGTTTTTTAAAGGGCCAACTGGATTTTTGTAGTCCAATTCTGGTATACCTGCATTTACAGATATATTTCTGAACATTTGTTGGTCTTTATAAAGGTAATTCCCCATTTGTAAATCTCAAGATTGTTTAAAACTTTTAACCGGTGCCTTCCACTTTCCCTCTCCTCCTCCTGTGAAGCCATTTCTTCAGCACTTGCCAATTACGATGGGTATGTTTTTATCTCTTCTGCAGGTGCTTTTCTTTATAAAATGAAAATCTGTATGGGCCCATAATATCTTATGTCTTTTTGCTCCAGGAATATAGGGCTTGCTATGTCTCGATCTGACATGCTGATTGATTGACCCCGTTCTTGCCTCACGTGGCATTCGTTTCCTTAATTGTTCATTACTTTTTTCATTTGTTCAGATTTTTTGTTCTGAGAATGAAAACTACTACTAGACCTCCAAGCTTTATGGCCTAGATTACCTTTCTATGGTTTAAACCACTAGCAGAGTTTGAAAATACCTTTTGCCTTACTGTATGAACTAATCTTGACTGGAATGAATTTGGGGTTCTGCTGAAAAGAAAGCAAGATCACATTTGCAAGTGAATGTGAACCATTTGCAAGTGAATGTGAAATTATGCAGCTTTTTAAAAATTTGTCAGAGATTAATATGTTCCCCATTTGATACCAGTGGTCATCAAATGCCATAAAATCTAAAGCCAGTTAGAGTGATTCTGGAATCAGACTTTGACTTCCAATGTTCTTTGTCAAAAACTGTAAGACCGGTAGCATATTTATTGCCAAAGATCCAGAAATTGCCAAGTCACATCAGCACTGCTATCTAAAAACAGGTTCAGATGTTTTAATACTACTTCCATCTAATCTGTATGCAGAGTTTTTTATAGTTTTAAAATGTTGCCATTGATGTCTAAGATTAGGTATTTTTCACACAAAAACTGCCTCCAGTTGCAAAAACTGAGTTTAATTTTCTCTTAAACATTAATGAGCCTTACTCTTCAAGGGCCCCTGCATCTTTTTTGTATTATATCAACCAGATAGAACTGAGATTCCATTTGGTAAGCAACTCCTTCTTGTATTTATTTATTTTTATTTATTTATTTTATTTACTATATAACTCCCCAGCCCTCCTTTGTAAAGAGGCTGAGAAAGTAAATAGTTATGGGTTCTTTCAGTGAGAGTCACTCAGTTCTGTTCTGGGTAGCATTGGAAGAATTAAAAGGAATTGCTTCTTTTTGCCTCTACCACTGCAAATAATTCCATATCGAAATTGGTACAAAAAATACTAAATGCGGTACTTGTTTCAACATTAGCAGAATGTTGCAGCTAGAAATGAAAAAAGCTACTGCTTGGATAAAATGAGTTGCTTGATGCATATTTAACGTACTTGGGTTTTCTCCATTTATTTCTCATTTTAACCGAATCTTCTATTCCAGTGATATAAGCTATGTTTGCTACATACCCCTGAGAGATGCATCCATTTTTCATTTCATTGTAGAACAGTTTGCACCAATATATGCATGTAGGCATACATCTAACTGTGCTGTTTAGAAATCTGCAGTGAATTTTTAGATCCATCATTCCTGCATTTATGCTGATTGGACAGTGCTAAATGTTTCTGTTTAAAGGGAAACAAGCTGTAATCCTTTACTTAACCACATAAAGGAGCTTTAATTCAGTGACTGAAGTGCTAACTCCATTTGTTTGTTAGGTATACGCTTTTTGCAGAAATCAGAGTTCAGGTAACTATCAATACACATGAATATTTAATATACATGAACTCCTGGAGGGCAGGAGTTTTTGGTCTGACTGCTAGTAAATTATTGCTGTGAATGGTTGTTTAAATGAGAGAATTAACACTGATTACAGAGTCTTTAGGGACCTTGTCTCTTCCCAAGAATTAATGTAATGCTGTCAAATGATTGCTGGGACAGAAATTTACTATTTTCTAGCTATTGATGAAAAGCTGAGACATTTGAACAAAATATTAAAAATTGCAGTGTAACATTTTATAAAACATTTTTCTTCCGTTTCTGCTTCCTTAAGTAATCTACCCTTGATTACAGTTTAATAGTTTAAGGTAGAAGGTGCTGTATAATTTGGAAACTGGACACACTGATTCAACAGTGTGTGTATTAGAGAATTTGCAATACTCCATTTTTTTCAGTATGAAAAATAAATAAATTTCTGACAATAAAGTGTATTTTTCTTTGCAGAAAACGAATATATCAAATAAGATCATTTGAACTGAAATGTGGATACTTTTCTTGAAAAACTATTCAATCTTCTTTTTAAAAATAAACACACAGTTGCTTCCGGAATATTAAAAGCACACTTTCCCTTCCGTAGATACATATTTTTTTTAATGCAGAAGGGAACTGGTTCATTTTGTCACAATTATGCCTACTTTTCCTGTAAGAATCTTTTATCTTAAGATGTCAAGTTCATATTTCAGAAATGCTTTGCTTGCAGCCAGTCTCCAGCAGAAAAACTTACTCAATGACCTGTACTTAAGAACATGGAGAGTCGCTTTACTAGGCAAGGTGGATCAACTGATTTAGCATAGGATTGGTTTTTATGTTCCCAGTTACTCTGGGCGTTTGAACATCAGTACCTGATCTCCATGCATTCTTATATTCACATTCATTGGAAGCAAAAGCAAAGTTGTCAAGACAAATACATGCGGAATAGAGGTGTATCTTACGTTCCCTTTGCTGTAGCAAAGATAGAGAGGGGCTTTTCTAATATTGAAATACAGATGGCAATACATATTCTTTAATCACACTCTTTATAGATTTACTCTCAAATAGACATTACTCATGTTTTAATTAGTTGCCATATTCTCTAAAGGCAAAAGACTGTAGAGGCCATGGAGAAATATAGTCTGAATCCTGGTTGTGGGAAGGAACCTTTCTCCTGTTGTGCTCCCAGTCCAGATCTCTGTTCTATAGTTTTCACAAAGGAAGCTCCAATGTCTGTGGTAAGCAAGTTGGCGTCAAAGGGGATCCTTGAGGTGGGGGGGAAATTGAAAACCACCATTTTAAGAGTCTTTACAGTAGGATAATACGCTTCTTGCACTTGTGCATCAGTTGTATGAGCCACATTGGCTATAATGTCAACTGCCTTGCCCTTTATTCTTTGCAATAACATTCAGTAGAGAAAAGTGGGGAAACTAAATGTGAATCATCATGTTCATTGAGAGCCCCCAGCCTTTTGGATTAATGAGGTATCTGAAGTTGAGGCTAGGAAAACATGCATTAATTGCTGGGTAAGCTCTATAGAGTTCCTTTTCTTATGCTGTACTTGAATGTAATTGTGTGATTGGAGAGTCAAAATAATATGACAGATCTGTTTAAATAGAAAATAAAAAGTATGTGTTAACTTATTATGCTAGGAAATTAGGCTAAGAAAATATTGTCCCTTTTTATTTTGCTCCTGCTGGCTTCCCCCCCATCAAATTAAAATGACAGAAATTGCATTCCTTTTGTATGAACTGAGGTTGTGAATGGGTTTACTGGTAACAGTGTTGTTTCTTTATTGAAATACATCGAATTCAATTCTTTTTATTATTAGCCTGTGGCAGCACTTGGTCACTTAGCAGATATTGAAAAAGCCAAGCAGGATCAGTTTTGAAAGAGATCCAATTAGTGCTTGGATGGGAGATTATCAGGATTCCTAAAGCTGTGGCCCAGACTGGAAAGAAGGCAATGACCAACTACTTCTGTATTGATGCCAAGGGAATTATAGAGGCATGCTTGTAGGGAAATACAACTCAAAGGAGATGGTGTAATTTTTACTTTGTTATTAGAAAAATATTAGTTAAGTATGTCAAGAATGACAAGTCAAACCTACATGTATTAGAACGAACTACAGCACGTAGTGATGATGTTTTCTGTACGATAATGGAAAAAATAATTATTTTGTACATTAATAGAACTAAGTTTTAGAATGAAACTTGGATATGGCATTCTGTTTGCTAAATCAATAATAATCACAACTGACAATCAAGAAAAAACAATGGGAAGGTCCTCAAAGGAAATAGAGAAGCAATGGAGTGGAAAGTTCTCCTATAGAAGCCCCAAAGAAACAGATAAATGAGAACTACTTATGACTACTTATACTATATGGGGATCATAAAAAAGATATTTTCTGTATGTTTAAAACTGATACATTGTGTGCGTATGTATGTGTGTGTGTTGATGATTTATAACTCATTCTGTTCCGATCAGACCAGTGACTTCTAGTTATTCTTTTCCATAATAATGAAATATACTTTCTTTTTCTCTACATTAGGGCTGTCAAACTCAATTTCATTGAGGGCCGAATCAGGGATGTATTTGACCTCGGAGGGCTGGGGTGGATATGGTAATGGTGGGCGTGGCCAGCTCGACATCACTTGTCTCGGGGGCACCTGTGGTGGCCTGAGCACTCTGCCAGTGAAAATGGGCTCCTGAGCTCAGTTTCCGGCTGTGCTGGCCTCCTGCAATCCTCTGCCAGCAAACACAGTGTCCGGGAGTGCCTCATGCAGCTCTCCCAAGCTCTCTTTTCACTGGCAGAGGCACGGCTGTTTCCAGGCTGTTTCCCCATGGGTTTGATACCCCTGCTCTTCATTATACATGGAGTCACCTTTTAATAGTAGTGACACATGGGAGAGACTGTTATAGAGGAAGGCGAAATTGAACTGGGGAGTAGTGGTAGTACTGGCTTGTGTGTCAGTGGTCTATTTTGAATAACATCTCCTACCCTCAGGAAATGTAACTTGAAAGAACATTGAAATTAATATTGTTCCTCTTGCAGCCAGTGGGTAGTGGAATTGTAGTCTCCTCAGGAAGAGAATGCTGTGCAATTTCAGCAAACATTTCCGTGCCTCTTTCTCTGGTGCTATTTATTTTACCACTTGGTTTTTGTATAACTAACTACATTTTTGTTTATAACTCTTGACCATGCATATCTAATATAGATTTTCAAGGACTATGCTTTTTTTACTACCTTGACTACAAATCACTGTATGTTCAATTAAGTATCTTGGATTTTATGAGTTTTATATACAATGCACCCCAGAGAGATTGTCAGTGCTTTGGGGAGAGAGCATGTTTTACAATATTTGAGAATGAATTTTTGTCTCCCCCTCCCTTGTGGCTCTTGACAAATACCAATTCTTCTTCCCAGGCCCCAACAGTATTAGGGCCAAGCTTTCCAGGATGGAAATCTCACATGAGGCTTCAGACTGTAAACTATGTACCGTAATTAATCTGAAATTTTTGAGAAAAATCACTGCAGCGAGACATAAGAAGCATAGTCAATGAGCAATGCCAGATGCTACATGGGTGAAACTTGCAATCCCTGATCTCACTGTGAACCCAAACTCCCAAAATGTTTGCGGAGTCTGCTGGCAGCTTAGCACACGTATAATATATAAAGAGAAAGAAAGCATTGTACATTTAACAGCAGCAGGCATTTTCTGCATTATTTCAAGAATCCATTTCATTATTACACTTTTTTGATATTATTTCTTGCAACCCAGCTTTTAAATGTAGTATGGCACTTTAAGTGTTATTTTAACTTCTCCTTGTCCCTTCTTTTTCCCACAAGCACTTTAAATTCTATGGATATTGTTAGCTATTATATACAGGAGAATTGTCTTAGGTGGAAAATAGATAGCACTGATTATCATGGTGCAGAGCGATTAGAAGAGATTTTTTGCAGCCCTGACTAGCACAAACAAGACACCTCTCCTCTCCTTGGATGTTTGAACAGCTTTGCATCTCTTGCAAGACTATCCCTAGCTGTCTCTCTTTTTGTGAGCATGCACAACCACTTCACTGGGAGTCCCAACAAAGTGTTGCTTGTGCATATTTCTGTATAGGCAGACAAGTGGGAACAGCTTTCAAAAAAGGTGTTTAATTTGCACAAGTGTGCATGTTGAAAACATTTGTTAACACTTTGGACTGCCCTAGTACCTTCTGCATCCCAGGAGGTGAAAGTATTATATATGATCACTTTTCTTTATCAGTACTTCTGCACTCCTCAAGACTATGAAAGCAAAATGCTATGTTTGCATCCCATATTTTAATTCAGATATATTGTCATGGGTGCATTACTTGGAACCTGACATATATAATATTTGGAAGGTTGCCATGCATGGTTGCTTGTGAAATAGGGTAGTTTTTGCTTATTGAAATGGGCTGTGTTTCTGCATCAAATCAAGTTTTTGGAAAGCTACAGAGCCATAAGAAAATGCAACTGACGCTACTAAGGTTTGTAACATATACAGAATTGCAGCAATAAAATGGGCTGAACTTTCATCAGATCAAATTGTATTGAAATAATGTCGGTTTTAGATTTTCTTGTAAATATCTCTGCCTCAAATAAGTTCACCTTGTACTGTATTGGAGTGGGAGAGCAGGGCTTTCATGGTGGCAGAGTGAAAGCTGGGCCTGTACTGGGTAGTATGAGTTCAGTTGCCCTGACTGACTGCGTTGTAGAGATATTCTATCTTTTGGCCACATCAAATGGAAATGAAAGTGGAATGGTTGGATTGCACAGATACTAGGTAATTTTCATAAAGGGAGCAATAGGGTTGTGGTCCTGGTTTTAATGGGATTTGTAAGAATTTGAGAAAAGAGTGGTTCAAGTCTGTTTGGGGGTTGGGAGCTACTGTCATCCATCTATACTTGTTCGCTCTTAGCATTAAAATATATTTGTCCCTCTCTCTGCTAGGTGGGTTTTGTTACTGCTTCCCTCATTAAAACAAAATCGTTCCCCATATGATACCCTCTATCAACCTGAAATAGATGGATATTTACTTTTCTGTTGGAGTATTGAGACTTCTTGCTGTATATTCTTTTGGGTTGATTTTCATTGCTTTGAATTACCAAGATCACTGTATTATTTTGCAGCAGGCTGAAAAGGGATCCAGCTGTTTGCAAATGATTGACAGCAGAACTGCCCACTTTATTTTTAAACCTCATTTTCCAAGCCTATGCACCCTCTTATTGTCCCACTGATCCTTAAGCACATGGAGGGAGAATAAAAGGGAAGCTAGATGGTAATGATTTTGTAGGTGTTCCTTTTGATGTAGGTAGAAGAAGATAAAATATAATAGTGAAGATAAAGGCTTGCATAAAACCCCTTTTAAAGCAGTTTAGCAACAAAAAAGCTCTTATCCAACAGCTTTAAAATGTGAATGAGAAGTTAGCAACTTGGTTAGAATTCTGAAATTTTCTATAAGTGTATACTTGAACTTCTGTTTGTATTTAAAACAAATGCATTTTTCCTCTTTAACACTGTATAAAAGAAATGTTATGCATGTGAGTGGTTTGAGAATTAAATGGTTTAATACTCAAAGGTGGAGTATTTTTTTTTTATTTGCCTGCAGTTTTACATGCTGTTTTTAAAAAGAGAAAATTCACCCTGAAGATTCTGCCAAATATTTATTTTTCACTCACTGGTGTGTTTTTTTTCTAGGCACTAAACCTTCTGGCGTATTTCTACCCTTGTTTTATAGTCAGAAGATGATAATGCTTCATACTCAATATATTGTAACTCATTAGGATGAGCTACATGTAATAGAAACTATTCAAAAGAAACAAACCTAACAAAAGAGGAGGTGGAGCTGCATAATATATAAAAGATCACTACATTGCTACAGAAATGCAGTACAAAAAACCAAGGATGAAAACCTGCTAGAATCCATATGGTTCAACACAAAAGGAGAAAAATGGCATTGCTATAGGCCACCCAACCAAGCAGAAGAAGGAAGCACACCACAATAGTAATGGGAGATTTTAACTACCCTGATATCAACTGGGAGAAAAACTGCAGCAAGTGGGAGATCGAACAGATTCCTAACCAACTTAGCTTGATAACTTTGCCATTCAAAAGGAGGGAACTAGAGGAAAAACTATATTGGACCTAATTCTTACTAATAGAGAAGAAGTAATAAAGGGAGTTGAAGTTGCCAGAAACTTGGGCGAGAGTAACCACATCATACTCGAATTCAAAATAATGCAAACACAAGCAATAGAATATAATCCAACTAGTGTCTTAAACTTTAAAAGAGTGGATTGTAACAAACTTGGAGTGAGCCTAAGCAAAATTTCATGAATAAAAATCCTAAAGGGGAAAACAACTCAAGAAGCGTGGGAAACACTGAAAAATATAATCATAAAAGCCCAGTCCAACACAATACCACTAGAAAATAAAAATAAGAAATCCAAAAAGAAACCAGCATGGTTGCACAAAGATTTCTCTGATAAACTAAAAGACAAAAAGGATAAGTACAAAAAATGGAAAGAGGGACACATAACTAAGGCAGAATATCAGCAGATGGCCTGAATCTGCAAAGGTGAAGTCAGGAAAGCAAAGTCAACAGGAAAGCAAATAGTCGGTCCACTAAAGAGCCAAAATGGCAAGGAAGTAACAGGCAATAGAGAGAAAGTAGAGCTGTTTAACTCATTCTTTGCATCAGTCTTCATACAAAAAGAAACTATAGCCCAACCTACCAAAAACACAATTGTAAAACAGATTAGAAATAAAAATTAAAATAAGCAAAAAAATGGTAAGAGAACAGCCAAGAAAGCTAAAACAGTCCTTGGTTGTATAAATAGAGGCATAGAATCAAAATCACATGAAGTATTAGTACCACTTTATAAATCCTTAGTAAGACCGCAGCTGGAGTACTGTATCCAGTTTTGGTCACCGCATTACAAAAAAGATGTTGAGACTTTGGAAAAAGTGCAAAGAGCAACTAAGATGATTAAAAGGCTGGAGATTAAAACATATGAAGAACGGTTGCAGGATTTGGGTTTGGCTAGTCTAGAGAAAAGAAGGACTTGGGGGACATGATAGCAATATTCCAGTATTTGAGAGGCTGCCACAAAGAGAGGAGGAGGTCAATTTATTTTCCAAAGCACCAGAGGGCAGGACAAGAAACTGGATGGAAACTAATCAAGGAGAGAAGCAACCTGGAATTAAGGAGAAAATTCCTAACACTGAGGACAATGTTAGTGGAACAGCTTGCTTTCAGAGGTTGTGAGTGCTTCATCACTGGAGGTTTTTAAGAAGAGGCTGGACAGTCACTTGTCTTCATTCTGTTTCCCTCTGTAGTACTGATAGTAGATACTCTAGTATAGATAATAGAGTAGTATCTCCTGGGAAATCTTCCAATATATGAATGCACTTCCGGCAATTCTCTAATCAGCTGACTGGCAAACTCCTCAGACGTTATCACTACACTTATGGCAGGCTATGCAGTTGGCAACACAGATTTCTGGGTTGCCCACCCATATATGAGGTTCTTCCATTCTGTTGGAAAAGCCCCAAGGACACCCCCCTCCAGTGAGGTCACACATCAACCCCAAACACTTCTGATCTATTGATAACCTCAAAATAAAGATACAAAGAAACTGCTTGATCTTTTTATCCCTGCATTGGACATTTGGGCTGCAATTGATTAAACATCTCTCTCCAGGAAATGGAATCCCTTCAAGATAAGGGAAATTTTTTATGTTGGGTCCTACATAAAATTGGGAAGAGATTTACACATTAGAGATTTAAGATCAACATGGGGCATTCCACTGGGTAAGAAATTACCTTCCTTACCAAACTTTACATGTCCCCAAGGTAGGACACACTTCACCTCAAAGTCCATTATTATCATAAGTACTATCATTCTCAAGGTTCTAGCTTTGTAACCTACCTTTGTCTGCTGAATTGCACGTTTGATTTGCTGTCGAATAAGCTCTACCTACACTTCAAGCAGGTGCCCTGTGCTCATTTACCTGCCATGGAACAGACCACAATTTGTATAGTACAATTACTGATTGGAATCATAAGAAATGGTTTCTTCCTTTTAAGTCTACAGCTCTGCACTGAAAATATTAATTGTAAAACATTTTACAATAAGATTATAAATAGCACATACAGGCAGTCCTTGACTTATATTTGAGCCAAAATTTCTCTTGTTAAGTGAGTTTTGCCCCATTTTACGACATTTCTTGTCCTAGTTAGGTGTATCACTACGGTTGTGAAGTTAGTAGCACAGTTGTTAAGTGAATCTGGCTTCCCCATTGATTTTGCTTGTCAGAAGGTCACAAGCAGAGAACACGTGATCAAGGGACAACCACCATAAATATGAGTCAGTTGCCAAGTGTCTGAATTTTTAATCACATGACCCTGGGGATGCTGCAACGGTCGTAAGTAAACAAAATGGTCATAAGTGACTTTTTTCAGTGCCATTATAACTTCAAACAGTATTAGTATCTTAACATTTCATTTAGAGAATCAATTATATATTTGTTACAATTCCATCATTTCTAATGCTATATGTTCTCCTAAATTTATATTAGATAAGAACTCTTGAGACAGTGTGATTCATTGAGAAAGTGCTCTGGAGTCTCTGCTTCTTGTAAGTAGATACATTCTGGACATGCATACATATATTGAACTACTGGTATTTACTCTGATTCCAAGTTGGATTAGCAAATAAAACAAATGCTGGGTAGAAGGGAAAACCATAAAGAATGGAATCACAGTAAACTATCAGATTGTCGTGTCCCACTCCTCCGCTGACGGCTGGGTCAGGGAAATCCGAATCAGGCTTGCCTCTGCAGCTCTGCCCAAAGTCCTAGCAAAGTCCTCAGAGCAGGCAGGAGACCAGTAAGTGACTTCAGCAAGATAAGTTCGACTTTTGCCTGACTCAGAGACTGCCAGAAAGTAGATCCTTTATATAGGCCATGGGGTGTGGCTCCATGACTCAGCACTCATTAAGGCCTGCCCCTCCCTTCCTTCTGTTGCCTCCGCCTCTCCAATCTTCTGATGCGAGGATTACTCCAATCAGCTGTTGTTAGAGTAAACCTCCTCAGGCTCACCTGCTGTGGAGGAGGGGGAGGGGTCTAGCTGCTCCGTTTGCCTGGGCATGGAGTCAGGGCTGGGGCAGGGAGATGCTCCTTCTTCTGCAGTTTGTGTGGGCATGGAGCCAGGACTTGGGCCGGGAGGCATACATTCCTCAGTGTTCGGGAGCAGGTAAGAAGGCCCCGGCTGCTCTGAGGGCGGGCAAGACACAACACAGATTGTGACCTTGTTTGCAAGTGAAAGCTGGATTTTGTTGAATCAGCCGCTTCCCAAGATCCTCCTATTGGAGCAAGACTGACTGTAGGACAGGTCGTTGAAGTAAGTCACAAAACAGGGAGGCTGTCTTTGAA
The DNA here is from genome assembly GCF_028640845.1 of Ahaetulla prasina. NCBI lineage: Eukaryota > Metazoa > Chordata > Lepidosauria > Squamata > Colubridae > Ahaetulla > Ahaetulla prasina. Next base: position 120,833,708 of record NC_080541.1, read on the forward strand.
AGATTACATTTATTTGGCTACATGCACCGAGCTTGTTATAATGCAACAGAAACACAGAGGTGGATGTTGGTTTAATCTTTTTTCTTTTATTTACTTATTAGTTTAAGAAGACAAGAGCACCGCAAATCGGAGATTTTAGGAACAGGGATCAGCCACTTTGCCCAAGAAAAGGAGGGCGTTTATAGCCACTTCCCTAATGAGTACTATAAAAGGTCTGTTGGCATTGAAGACAACTTTGTTCAAAGGAAATGAGCGACCGGAAATTACAACTGTGGTGGAAGCGGCTGCTTCGCTGCCTTCTTCATTTACCTGATGAAATAAAATGTGCATGCTGAATTAGGAACATTAGTCAGAAACCAAACAGAATGAATTGTGGGGATTCCCCCACCCACCCAGTCCGACAATGTTTTTTTCCCTAAGAACATCATTAGGGCTGCAATACTTCATAGTTAGAGTAAATGACTATAGGTTTCCTGGTTTATTTAGACATACAGACATCAAAGCTATAGACATTTCCTTTTTACCCATAGGATAGGAAGGCTTCTTCCCTAAAATTCTATTGCAATATATGCATGCAGGGTCTAGAAATATGTCTTTTGTTTCAAAATGTATCTCTTAACCTTATGCCAGTTTAATCAAGCTTGATTTTATATTTCAGATTCAGCCCTGTAGTCCACCCCTTTTTCATTTGAGCCATACAGCCTTGGAAAGGGAAGAGAGCAGTGGTGAAATCTGAACTAGTTTGCCACCGGTTCGCTGGCTGCGCATGTGCGCTGTGTGCATACATGCACGTGGCGTGCCAAACATGTGCTGTATGCAGGCACACGTGCAGTGCGTGCCAAACGCACGCTGCACGCACATGCACAGTGCGTACCAAAAGGAGGCTTGGGAAGGTAAGCGGGTGGGGGGGTGTTTCAGCTGTGCCATGCGATTTAGATTCACTAGAAAGTAGGCTTTCCTGCTTTCTAGCGATTTTCAATCGCCCGGCACAACTGATCATCGGAAATACTGGTTCAGAGGAGCCGGTAGCTTTTTTTTACTACCAGTTCACTGGAACTAGTAGTTTTTATCACTACCGGTTTGCCTGAACCGGTGCGAACCAATAGCATTTCACCACTGGAAGAGAGGGGTGAGGAATTTACTGCCAAATTAGGATTAACCAGACAAAGATGTGGAAAATGAGATAAAATATTTGTGTGTATATTAAGTTTTCTGATTTATTATATGAAGCAATGCTCTTCACCTATCCTATCTTAACACGACATTGATCTTCTCAATTGGTGTTTGAGACCCTGCCTGGGATAGTTACTTCTTATCAAAGAGTTCAGAGATAATAGCTTTGTCACTCCATCTTGTAAGGTTCTTTTGCTATCCTGTTCTAAAGCAGAAGAGCTAACTTAGGTTTGCCAAAAAGCTAAGATCAAAAATAATTGCTCCAAAAGACTTCAAATACAAGGAAGTCATTTGATCTTTTAAAACATTTCCTCCAATTATCAGTTTAAAGGTCTCCACAATATGCATCACAACATCACAACCCAAGTGGCATCCTTTTACCTTTGTGTTACAATGTCCAATGCAAATATGAAAGCAATGGAATTGGATTGCATGTTATAATACATACAGCAATGCCACTTCCTTCTCCTTGCTGCCCATTCCCAAAAGATGCCTATTTTAGTCATTTAATTCACACGAGTGGACATTAATCCCATTTCAAAATGTTTCTACTAAGAGATCAGTGAAGTAGTGAGGGATCTGTCTCTTCTTTCCTTTCATCCAGCAGAGCATGATATTCATTCTTTTATCTTGTTCTTTTTAAGTACTGTATGGCTTCAAAGCTTTCAGTCAAACAGGAAGAATGGAGAAGAGGTCAGCACAGTGGTGCTGTGATGCTTTTTCGAGCCGCCCCCCCCCCCGGCCCCCTCCTCTCTCGTCTCATCTTTAAAAGCTATATGAAGCTGCTAAGTGAGGGTAACTGATATTTTGAGGCATTATCTCAGGGTGTGGATGGAACCAAACAGGCTGACTAACAAGACTGTTTGTCCACGAAGATTTTCCATCCATTTAAACAAGTGGCAACAGTTAGATGAGCAGGCTTTATTTGTTTGTTTGTTTCCTGCTTTTGTTATTTTTACAAATAACTCAAGGTAGCAAACATACCCAACATACTTTCCTCCTATTTTCCCCACAACAACTACCCTGTGAGTTGAGCGACTGGCCCAAGGCATCCAGCTGACTTTCATGGCTAAGGCAGGACTAGAACTCACGATTTCCAACTATTAGCCTGGGCCCTTAACCACTAAACCAAACTTCTGGTACCCCTAAAGGAGCAGACTTGGAGAGCTTTCACCTGAAAGGAGATCCGGATTTAAATGCAATCATGAAACCCACCGAAAATCATTCTCTCTGCCCAGCATTCTTCAGAGTGTTGCATGAAGAAAAACAATGGGAACTGTTTAAAAGGATAGCATTTATAAAATAATTTCCTTTGAAATATTTCACTTCCTTGAAATAGGTCCTGCCTGTACCAATTTGTGGTACAAATGGTGATCCAGAATGACTTGCCTTTTAGGTTCAGCTAACAATAGATTTATTCAATAGCTGAAACTTAATTTAGGAAAGAGAACAGAGTAGAAACAAAGAAGGAAACTTGACTCACTTCGAGGAAGGCTTTGTGAAATGCTTCAGAAACATAGAGGCCCGCTTGAGGATCTTCAACTATGCCTGAAAAAGACAACAGTGTAAAGGGAAAAAAATGAACTTTCTCGTGGGAGAAACCAAAAAGGCACAAAAGTTAATAATGATCTAGGGGTTTAAAGCTCTGCAGAAACCAGTCATCTTATTGGGAATAAAAGACACTGTAAATATTTTTAGGTATTCTGGCCACCCAAGGTCAGCAGTCCAGTGTTAAACCATTCTGGAGGTGCTGCATAGCGAATGCACCTTCTCGGTACTTGGCTCTGGTGGGAGTGCAATGAGGCTTCATGATCAAATGGTAGGCATTCCTTTTTCTATCTTTGCCTCACAGCCAATACTGTTTGGCTGTGAAGAATTTGTGAAAGGTAATCAGGAAAATCATTTTACAAGAGAAGAGGCTTGCAGTTCATACTACAAGTTAATAGCTAACAGTAGGAGATCTTTGGTTCTTTTTTGTGTTTTTTTTAGAAATTGCTGAACGATAATTCTCAACAGCACCAACCAGCTTGGGCTATAGTAAGGAACACTGGGAGTTATATTTCAGCAATATCTGGAAATCCACATTTCTCACCCTTCATCTAAAACCAGAAAATAGATATGTGCTATAATAATAGTTAAAGGGACAAATTTGTGTACGTTTGTGTGATATTCTTAAAAATAACCATCAGTTCAGAGTTCCTTAGGCATATGCAAGGAAAAGAAACTAAGCACATGGGTCTCTGACCCAGGAATAGGAGATGCCCTTACTTCAACCATTCAAAACATTATTATTTTTTTCATCCCGAGTCTTCTCCAAGATACTAAACAAAATAGCATGAAAATTCTGAATTAGGTGGAATATTAAATTAGGAATCTAGTAGCACATTTTCTGACTAACTCATAAAAAGGCATACAGCTTTATTCCCTAGATGTCAGTTATAGCTCATGATATCTTTAAAAATAAAGCAAGTTAATCAGAGAACATGTTACCAGTCTCCTTGGCATGGGCTATAGTGCCATTTCAAAAAGGCTATTTGAACTAAAAGGGAAAGCCTTTTTTCCACAATGCATGTGGAAAAGTATCTTGAAGAGGGAATTCTGGTCCGTAGATGAGAGGGACTGCATTATAATTTTTTACTAAATTCATCAAAATAATGGTTGCTCCCCATTAAAGCACATCCCAACTGACCTGGCAGACTGGCCCGTTCAGGGCTGAAAAGATCCCTCAATCCCATTTCTTGGAGTTTCTCCTTCAGGCTGAAGCTGCTTTCTATCTGGAAACGGGGCAAATGCACTGAGAGGGAGATCTCTTTCAAGGCACGGAACCAGCTTTCCAGTTTCTCTGCAGTCAGCTGCTGCTCCACTTGGGCCAAAGGTGTGTTCAGATAAGGTAGGATAAAGACCATTGTAATATCGTCCCCTTGGTAAGGAAGCTCCAACACCTGGACTTTGCCACTTGCAATGGAAGCATAACGGAATCTCATTTCTTGATACATTGTAAGCACCTGGCAAGGCTCAGCAGTGGCTCTAAAAAAGGGCTCCACCTTTGTGTTTTCAAGAGGGAATTTGGATTTCCAGTGACCCTAGATCAACACAGTGACAGAAAACATAGCCATCAGCAGAAATTGAATGGGCTAGGGCATTACACCAACCCAGCCCCAAACTATTGTTCTTAAACCTTCAGATATTAGTTGAACAAATGTTATCTGAACAAATATTCTACAGAACCCTGCATTTGTTTTCTTATAATGGGTCCTGGTTTCCACAAAATCCACTGAAAATTTATAAGGAAAATCTATTCCAGGATGAGGATAGGAAAGTGGAATACACAACCTAATCCATGTTAAGACACATTGAGTACACATCTCTAGAAAATGTTCACAACGTAAACAAGATTTAAATCCACAAATTTGTCTATAAACTTGGACACTGGAAAAGAGAAGAAGCAGAAACTGATCCACATCCTTTCACTACCTGGAGCCAAGCTCCTTTCTTGACAAACAGTAAAATAGGGAAGGAAGAAAGCCTCAAGGAGAAACCTAGAAGCAGGGCCTAACTAGGCACACTTTATTGGCACTTGGGAGATATAAGTTTAGTAGGTTGCAAATATTTTGACATGGAAAGGGGGAAATGTTAACTGTCAGCCCCAGGGTCGCCAGCCACACTGGGGCTGCCATTCAGGCGGGGAAGGAGAGCCACCAGCTGGGAGGCACATCCATGCCTGCTGAAACCCAAGCCAAAACCCACACCCGCCAAACACCCAACAGCCTGCAAGCCACACAGCTGAGTCGCACAGTGGGGACACATCTGTGAGCCCCCTGCCGAGCTGTGTGGAGGACAGGCACAGCCCCAACAAGCCTACTGCAGCTACGGAGCCTGCAGAAGACTAGCTGGGCCTCAAGCTTCATAAACAGCTGATGTGTGGCAGACCAGCTGGGCGGCGGAGCGCGTGCAAGTGCAGGGAGCCTGGCATGCCAAAAGCAAGCATGGTGTGCTGGATGGAGAGCTCTGCAGCTGCAAGGACACTAGCAAAGTGGCAGCATGTGAGGGGTGGTAATTGGAGCGGGGCCCAGGGGGTGGAACCGTGAAGGTGGGGGTAAAGGGTATTTAAGGGGTAGCAGTAGTTTGTCATGCTGTGCTGGATTGCCAGATTAAAAAGGACCCAATTAACTTTTTTGTCTGCATTTCTTGTCTGCTAAATGCCAGAACGTGTCATTATCTTTAAATTTGAAGCTATGCTTCAGAATACTGGTGCCAGCTTGTTTCCTTGCACAATATAAAATCTGGCAATATTTGCTGGAACCGATAAGAAATTTTATTAGTATGTTCTAATATTCTAGTCATTAGCTGTTGGCAGGCAACCTGAAAAACTGAAAGAGCTTGAGGATGTTCTAAAACCTGTAGACTGAGAGCCAGACATGATTTTTCTTCCTTCTGTTACATGCTGTCTTAAGACTGACTTTTCTTAAATTCCTCCAAATTCAAAAAAGCTCTATATGAGAAGCAACAATACTATAATTGCACAGGAGGCATTAGGCCTGTGGTCATCAGGGGTCCTTGACCTGATGATGATTATAACAGGATTTTAGAGCGGAGGTCTTTGGCAGCCTGACCTGGAGCACTTCCATCTTATCACATTCCGAAGAGAGGATAATAAAAGAAGAATCTGATGTAAAATGTAATTGTGATAAATTTAGAATTTAAAATTAAGCAATTAAAGAATTTACTACATTCTACAAAAAAGTACTGTGCCAAAAGGCATTCAATCATTTGTACACAGTGACTATAAATATGTGCTAACTCCTGCAAGATTTGGTAATAAATACAACCCAGGAATAAGGAGTTTAAACAAAGACATTTAAATAAATTGAAGACCTCAGACAGGCTTCCTCCTTTTTTTCATTAACAGCAAGGCCTATTATTGAAGGAGGAACATCTGTTAGAAATTTGTAAAATGGTCTGACGATTGTGCTTATCAAATCAGGTAGGCTTCATTCATCTTGTCTGTCTTAACTTGAAAAAATATGCAGGTTGCACTGAAGTCAAAGTTAGCCAAATTACTTTACGTGGAGCTTTTCAGAAAAATCTGCAAGTTTCAGCTTTAAGGTTTATTTTCCATACTTTGAAGTAAATTGTGTTGACTAATATCATAACCGTGAATTCATTGATGACTCCTTCTGGGATCACATTTGTTATACGCTTCTCAGTTTTATTTGCCACCCAATCATTGATGATTGCTCTGGATAATTCTGGCTTCTCCTGAAAGGGATAACACAGAAAAAAGTAGCTTTTTTGTTTTATATATTGTATATCTATTTGGATACACCCAATTCCAGTGACTCTAGGCAAATTACAGCATATAAAACTAAAATATCAATGAGATGTTTATAAAAATTAGAATAGAATAGAGTAGAATAGAATGGAATGGAATGGAATGGAATGGGATAGAATAGAATAGAATAGAATAGAATAGAATAGAATAGAATAGAATAGAATAGAATAGAATAGGAGTAGAGTAGAGTAGAGTAGAGTAGAACAGAATAGAACAGAACAGAACAGAACAGAACAGAACAGAACAGAACAGAACAGAACAGAATAGAATTCTTTATTGGCCAAGTGTGATTGGACACACAAGAAATACAATGAATACAAAATACAACGAAGCCATTAAATGCTATTAATATAAAATATTGTGACCATTTGGAGAATCTCCCCTCTCAATTGACTTCCTTACCCATGTTATTATTAGCTCGTTCTTTACAGCAGTGTTCCTCAACCTTGAACCTGGATCCCAGAATTCCCTAGCTAGAATGCCAGCTGGGGAATTCTAGATGTTGAGGTTCACACATCTTAAAGTTTCCAAGGATGGGAAATACTGCCTTATACGGCTATTTTAAACTTGTAGATAATTGAAATCAAAGCTACCTCAAATTTAATACAACCTCATGGCTAACCTTGCAAATTAAAAAGCAGAAGTTCATAGTGCAGTAAACTAAGCAACAAGATTATATTTGGCTGCCACGATCAGTGGGATTATAACAAGAACAATTGCCCTCTTGAATAGAGTAGGACAGCATCAAAACTGTCTGAAGTAATTCTTTTATTTTCTTTCTTACTTTTTCTCAACTAGTCCAAGAACTGCAACTATTCATCCCCCTGGCAACCTGGAACAGATTTGTCCCACCCAAATTTTGTTCTCTTCTTAGAGCAGATAAACTCAGAATTAGAAAAGATTATCGGAGTGCTAGTCCACCTGCAAGACAGGAGGGTATAGCATTTATATTGTTGGATCATGACTAGAGAAATATTCAAATATTACAGGGCGATTTTTGGCAAGTCAAGAGGTTCTTCTTGTGAAAAACTGGAGGAGATAATGTCATGTATGCCACACCATAACTTCAATATGTTATTAGAGTTAGCATTTGAAGAAATACGTATCCAAGAAGCATATAGTATACGGATTGGGGGAAAGTGATAAAATTAGACATGCTGACTATACAAAATTTGTACACACAAAGGCAATATCTTTGTTAGGACAACAAAAACATTATAACAGAGTGTATGAATTCTTTGGAACCTTTTTGCTGGCTGGCTGGTAAACCAAGGACTGTGGGGTAAGACAAAGACAGGGAAATCAACAGTATTCACAGGTTGAGGCATCACCAGGCCAAAAGCCAAAGTACAACAGAAAATGTTACTTTGCATTCATCCACAGCAGCACTCAGTCAGCAATCAATAGTGCTTTCAAAAAGTTACAGAGCCACACCAAGGTTTTCAGGGGCATTACAGGATCCTGAGGCTTACTCAACTACTTGCAAATAGAGCAAGCATTACCCCACTATACTGTATGCTTAGCTTACCTTGAAGTTCAAAGGCCAAAGTTTAGCTCCGTAAACCACCTCGCTAATATTCTGGTAGGTTTCATTGAATTTGAGAGATTTTTCTCCAAAAAGGCGATTGGCTGATACCAACTCAGAGGATTTGTTGACTTTCTTGTACAGTCGACAGTTCAATTTGGCAAAGAAGAAGTGGATTTGATCAGATGTTTTTTCTGAAATGGTATCAAACTGAAAAACCTTTAAAAAGAGAGAGGAATTGGAAAACAGTTCAGCTAGTGGAAGAAGTGGCCCTGCCTAGAAAGGCCACTTGATGGCCTACCCAATTTCAGTTGGGATGTTGGTGTGATGAGTGTGATGCCAGATTAACATGGCATATTTGAAGGATAGAAGAAATTTAACATTGTAATGATTTCAGGTATATTCCTTGATAATGACATCTATTTTTCTTAAAAAAATATGTTAAGGATGTGGATATAAAATGAGAGGAGAATGATCTTTGCAGGAGTAGCTAAATCCAACCTAATCACCAAGGAACCTGACCACAGTCCTAACCTGAGATTTACCGTCATTAGCTGCTGAAGAGTTCTGCCACAAGCACCCAACTTGGTCATGGCGAAGGCGGTAGAAATACTGATTGGTGACATAAAGAAATTTTCATTTTCATCCCTGGCATTGGTTAAATTCTTGTATAAGAGGACAGCAAAACGGGAGTTAGCCTTGGACAACTCCCAGACACGAGGGTTGGTAGAAATTGGGATTCTCTCTTGATCCGCCTCCTCTTGCAACTTTTTCTCAGGGTTACGATAAATGCAGACTGGATTTACAGGGATATCTTTTGGCTTGGCAGTACATATATCTTGTACTGAGTGGGGCTTTGTGGTGCCAGTAGAGCACAAACAGAAGAAAAACAGTATCAGGAACTGCATCTTCCTGTAATCAAGAGAAAGTAACATTTGGGACTGTATATTACAACACATTTTTTTTTCAAGTCAAGACCATTTTACATTCCAGTGTGGTGTGAACCATTTGAAGGAGTGGTTTGAATGGTTGACACAAAGCTAATGCCACTTTTCATCGAAGCACCCAAAGTCAAGAGCCACATGCATATATTCCTGACTGTCATTTGGTTTTTTAAGGGATTGCTTTGAGAAATAGGAAAGAATGATGGGTAGGTTTCTAAGCGCAGTTACAACAGATTCACAGACATTTCCTTTTACTTTGAGTTGGGTAAGTGGAGTCAGAGCCCACAATGCTGACCAAGTATGTCAATCTCTTCATATAAATGGACTTTTGCTTGTCTACTTTGAAATAGAAAAAGAAAACACAAAAACTACCTCGGCTAGCAGATCCAGAAAGAAAATAATAAATTCACATAAATTAGCATATATCCCGCACATGGTTTTAACCTGTAACTTAAGAATGGAATTTTCACATAAAATGGGATCTTTGATTTTTATAGGATATTCAACTGCTTATAGTTTGGGGCGAGATGCATTTATTAGATATTTGGTTAGCCACCAAAACAGTAGCCATCTTCTGCCATTGTTTCCACAGCAACTTGTAGACTATATTGTTGTGACTATCAAGGATTTAGAGCCTAATTTGCATATATTTATGTAATCCTCCTTGAAAAACCATTCAAGTGGATCCCTATGAACAAAGACATTCATTTGACTGTCCTATTATTTACCATATCAGATTCCATTAAACTGTCTTGAGTTCTAGAACAATTAGAAGAAAATTTTAGATTTAGCCTTTTTTATCCTGCCTTTATTAACTTAAGTAATTCAGTAAATTAATTTGAGTTAAGTAACGAATATACCTAATACTTCCTCCTATTTTTCCTGCAATAACAACTCTGTGAGGTGGGTTGGGCTGAGAGAGAGGGACTTTCATGCCTAAGGTGGCACTAGAACTCACCATCTCTTGGTTTCTAGCAAGCACCTCCCAACATTCTTCTTTTTAAAAATAGCCCCAAAGGTTGAACATTTAAATGATTCTGGAGAAAAATGTAATAATAAGCTGGATAACTGACCACAAGTGGCCATTTAATGTTTCCTTAAAATCTGTTACTAAAGGCTGCTACTTCACTTGGGATTGGTCCCACATAAGAAGATAGATTTCTCATTGAAAACCTTTACTGCCCGATGATAATAAACTTTGTGAAAGAATATAGAAAATTATATTCTTTTTTCCCATTCTGTTAACCAATCCCTATTTTTCTAGTGAAGGTAATCACATACTTCTACCATTGTGTTCTATGTTTTCTTTGCATAATAAATATCTGAAATTTCTTACCTCTTTCTTGTGTTATTCTCTCCAGTAGCGTAGGATGTTCAAAGGGCTGAATTGTTAATTTGGGCAAAAAACCATTTCAATCCGTAGAATATTTCTGATGGAGCTTCTTGCCCAGTCGTACTCTCCTCAACCAGCTCCAAAACAAGAGAAGGAGAGAAGAGGAAAGGGGGTGGGAAAGCCATGAAGGTCAAAGGCCACTGATCTCAAAAAGCAAGTTAAACAAATAGTGGAGCAAAGCAATGTTTATTCTGAGAGCAGCTTTAATGTTCAACCTGAGGACACATGCCACACATATGGCAGAGACCCAACCCAATGAGAAAACAGTCATTGAAAAGGAAGTTACCTTCTTTGCTGCACATAATCTTCATTTGGCAACCAAGAGACTTTAAGACTTATTCCTGATAGATTGGAGAGAATTCTTTGGGGCAAAAGCAAACAATGGTGCTTTCCGAAGGTCTCCTTTTGAGGAGTGCTGGAGTTAGAATTCCAGCCCTTTGCCAGAAACAGCGATTAAAGTACACCTTGGTGAGGTCAGAGCCTGCAGATAACAAATAGTGGAGAGAACAATGGGGAAGTATGACTGGGTTAAGGAGGGGAAGAGACACTTCAGTGCAGGCTCCCATTGCATCTTTCAAGGATTTTAACAATGGGTAGTTCCACACAAGGATAGTGTGCTAGGTTGACAGAAGTTCTAAATGCTCCCCTCCGTTCCTCCCCACCCCCCAGTGCACTGAAACCTCCAGGATGCTTATGGCTACTAGATCTGTAACATGTTGCTACCATCTATTGGTTGTCAGGATTGTTGCAGCTCAGATTTGGTACTCCAAGCACAGCTAAAACTTCCTTTTACAAAATACTGAGCTTCTGAGCTCAGTTTCCTACCAGCTTTCCTCTGTCTCCTGGAGGGCAGCGACGATTATCTCTTCATACCCTCTACAGTTTGGAGTGTATCTTTGGGGAGCTTCCATTTTAAGGCTCTTCGGTAAGAAAAACCATACATACCATGCATACACCAAGTAGCTTTCTGGCTCTTCTATTTGATTCTGGGGAAAAGAAAAAGGCCCCAGCCAGACCTCTGGTCAATTTCACCCTACTCTGCTTGGTGCAGCAGTGGGTTGCTACCAGTTCACCCTGGATTGGGTGAACTGGTAGCAGTGGTGGCGGGAGGCTCTGCCCATCCATCCGGACGCTTCTGCGCATGTGCAGAAATGTTTCGCGCATGAGCTTGCACGCACTCATGAGCGAACTGGTAGCGGCAGGTTTTGAAACCCGCACCAGGCTTGGTAGCTGCACCCAGAAGAGTTGCCAAAGTCTGCAAGCCGAGAAAAGTCTCTGGCTGCTTCTCCCACTCTGCCTTTCCAGCCACAAACAGCTGTGGTTACACTTGAGCATAAACAAAACACCTGGTTGCTAAAGGATTCACAGCTGAGCAGAAAATACAGTCCCTTGAATGTCTTTTTTCTTCTATGTTAAGCTAGATATTATTTTTCTTAGATACTGTATTTTTCAGAGTATAAGACGTTCTGGACTATAAGACGCACCTACCTGTTTTGGTGAGAGAAACAAGACAAAGAAATCTGCCTCTGCCTCCCAGTAATTTTGCCTCATTGCAGCAAACAGCAAACAGCCTGCTTTACTTTCATTTTAGTTTTCAGCATAGCTTGATTAGCACAAGATAAAAATCTGCTCCCAGCAAATTTACCTCCTTGCAGAAAGCGGCAGAGGCCTTGCAGCAATAGGCAATGGCAATCCCTGCAACCTGAAACAGCTGAGAGTCAGGAGGCAATCAACTTGTGCTAATTAGGCTATGGTGAAGCTGAAATGGCTGTTCCTCCTTGCTGCAAGAGGGTAAGTTGCTGGGAGGCAGAGGCCAAAGGGTGGGGGCCCGTGGGTGGGCGGGACTACATTCGATGTATAAGACGCACCCAAATTTTCACCCCCTTTTAGTGGAGAGAAAGGTGATTTTTATACTCCGAAAAATATGGTAAATAAAGCAAGCAGGCTAAAACCCAAAACTTTTAAGTTAAATTGAAATCAAGTGGGGTTTTTTTGGGGGGTGGGTGGGTGAAGAAACTTGTCCCATAGAAATTATTATAATCCATAAAATGGGGCTTGTGGGTGAGAGGCATTTATTAGGGACTTATCTACAATTTGCTGATTTTAATGACCACTTAGGACCTAGCTTCAAGTTCTTTGGTGGAATGTAGCAATAGTGAAAAGACGGTAGAAAAAAAAGGAGGAAAGGTAGTTTTGCTGAAGACGACCTTCTTGTGATTGTTATTATCAGGCATTTCCCCTAATGCCTCAAAGGGGGCCTTTACAATTAAAGCAGCCTGAATTACAATCTGCCACCAGCTGTGTATTCTGCTAGAGCATCTTTCCTTGTATGACTACAAACCAACATAATTTTTGTATATGCTGCATCAAATACAAGAGCGCATTTCTGGAGAATGTTTGAATTAGGTGGTAGTTAAGGCCCTCAAGAAAGGCTAATTTATGCTATTTCCCCTGCCCAGAGTCCACTAAGTTACTGGCAGATCCTGATTTCTAGCTCCTAGAATCACATTGCTTTGTGCAAAGCACAGGGCATCTCAGGACACTCTCCCTGCTGTGTCTTTGGGATTGCCAGAGCTTTTGGCCAACTGTGTCTCTTGTCCCTTAAAAGTGTCTCTCTTGCAGTCATCTTTTATGCCTTTGTACATCCCTCTTTATCTCTTGGCATAACTATCACATAATGCTGCTCAGTGAAGGCGACACTGATTTCTGGGAAGCTTCAAAATGATACAGGTCACTATTAAAAGGAGAATGAGATACAGGGAACTCGTCATTGCATATCCTCCCCTCCCCTCTTTCTCAGAGTAACCTTACCAATTACTGGAAAATGGGAAGAGGAACATCTGAAATTGGTTTTCATAAGCCTTTGCATTGGAAAGAACGTGGTGCCAAATTCTGCATGAAGAAAGCAACTACTGCGATGCTTTAAACCATAATCAAGGTTAAGGGACATTTCAGGAAACAGTATAGGCACCCTTCTATGGCATTTTGGATTGTTGCTCCCCTACAGTAGGGCTGTTCACAAGCTCTTGGGACATCATCACAGGGCCAATGCTGAGGAGTTCTTGTGGCTTCTGCTTTTGGATTATGTATTCCTCATGTCATGCGAGGAGGTAAATATGGGCTTGTTGCAAGCAATCTTGGTCACAACACACACAGATGGACATATGTTGAATCTGTCTTTATGAGGCTCTGTGAGAAAAAGAGGATGTGGACATTTAGCCTACAAGAGAGGTAATAGGAAATAGAATAGCAATCTTCAACTATCTGAAGGGTTGTCACACCAGAGGGAGTGGACTTTTATTTAAGGTTCAAGAATGTTTTAACAGTTGTTTAAAACTCCAAGGAAATGGGTTTAGGTTTGACTTGAGGAAGAACTTGATTGTACCAATTGTAGGCTAGCTATCACACTATGCTGGGTGGTAGTTTATCAAAGATGCTGCGGATGCTGCACTAAATAGAGGGTTGAACAAGATGGCCTCTAAGGTCCATTCCAATGCTATGATTCTATGTAGTTCCACTTCAATCGAGCGGGGAGTTCTGGTTAATACCAGTGTTTCCTGAAAGTGTTTCCAGCATGAGATACTGTACTGCTTGATACTCTCCTGTTATTTAGCACCTACAAGTGAAACTCGAAAAATTAGAATATCGTGCAAAAATTCATTTATTTCAGTAATGCAACTTAAATGGTGAAACTAATATACGATAGACTCATTACATGCAAAGCGAGATAGTTCACACCTTGATTTGTCATAATTTTGATGATTATGGCTTACAGCTCATGAAAACCCCAAATTCACAATCTCAGAAAATTAGAATATTGTGAAAAGGTTCAATATTCTAGGCTCAAAGTGTCCCACCCTAATCAGCTAATTAAGCCATAACACCTGCAAATGATTCCTGAGCCTTTACATGGTCTCTCAGTCTGGTTCAGTAGGAATCACAATCATGGGAGAGACTGCTGACCTGACAGTTGTGCAGAAAACCATCACTGACACCTTCCATAAGGAAGGAAAGCCTCAAAAGATAATTGCAAAAGAAGTTGGATGTTCCCAAAGTGCTGTATCAAAGTACATTAATGGAAAGTCATGTGGAAGGGAAAAGTGTGGAAGAAAAAGGTGCACAATCAGCAGGGATGACCGCAGCCTGGAGAGGACTGTCAGGAAAAGGCCATTCAAAAGTGTTAGGGAGTTTCACAAGGAGTGGACTGAGGCTGGAGTCAGTGCATCAAGAGCCACCACACACAGATGGATCCTGGACATGGGCTTCAAATGTCGTATTCATTTTGTCAAGCCTCTCCTGAACAACAAGCAACGTCAGAAGCATCTTACCTGGGCTAAAGAAAAAAAGAACACAGTCTGTGTTGATTTGGGGAGCCATGTCATCTGCTGGTGTTGGTCCACTGTGCTTCATTAAGTGCAGGGTCAACGCAGCCGTCTACCAGATTTTGGAGCACTTCATGCTTCCTTCCGCAGATGAGCTTTATGGGGATGCTGATTTCATTTTCCAGCAGGACTTGGCACCTGCCCACATTGCCAAAAGTACTAAAACCTGGTTCACTGCCCATGGGATTACTGTGCTTGATTGGCCAGCAAACTCGCCTGACCTGAACCCCATAGAGAATCTATGGGGCATTGCTAAGAGAAAGATGAGACATGGGATGGAACAATGCAGAAGAGCTGAAGGCCACTATTGAAGCATCCTGGTCTTTCATAACACCTCAGCAGTGTCACAGGCTGATAGCATCCATGCCATGCCGCATTGAGGCAGTAATTGATGCAAAAGGGGCCCAAACCAAGTACTGAGTACATATGCATGCTTATACTTTTCAGAGGTCCGATATTGTTCTATGTACAATCCTTGTTTTGTTGATTTCATGTAATATTCTAATTTTCTGAGATTGTGAATTTGGGGTTTTCATGAGCTGTAAGCCATAATCATCAAAATTATGACAAATCAAGGTGTGAACTATCTCGCTTTGCCTGTAATGAGTCTATCTCATATATTAGTTTCACCTTTTAAGTTGCATAACTGAAATAAATGAACTTTTGCACGATATTCTAATTTTTTGAGTTTCACCTGTATATGAAGCTGCTGGGTGAGATCATCCATTGGTCCGAGGCGAAGGATCTCAAGTGCAGTAATCACACTCAAAGTTGCATCAACATCCAGGCTGACCTACTATGGATTGCCTGAAATTGTGTAGGCTGTCAGGATCTGGATGGATAAAATAGGCTCAAATGAAATACTTCCAGGATCAGGTTTTTTGTTTAAGTCAATAAACATCAATCCTGTTCTGTTTCCCTTCCCCCAATACTCCCAGCAAAGAGTCCGTCAGAGGCCTTCCTTTTTTTTCCTTTTATTTACATAGATACATGTCCTGGCCACGTCTACCCACGGGCCTGCCAAGTTTCTGGAGATAACGAGGAAATTATAGATAAGGCCAGAATTACTCACGAATATATTCTTCCCTCCATGAATTAGCTTGCGCCAAATTCATTGTTTTGTCCGAGACAAAAAACCAGGAAGTCCCGCCTCCTATTTATAGTCTCTGCAGATGTCACTGCATGACAATTATGACTTGGCTTTGTCCCAACTCTTCCGCTGCTGCGCACGCCGATCAAGCCTTCGTAACCTTGCGTCCCTCCAAAACTGTTCTTGGGGCGTTGCCAAATCAGAAGAAAGCCCGGGAGAATCAGGCCCCGCCGGCCCCTCCCTCTGAGTGGGTGCCAGGGAGGGAGAGGGCTCAAGAGAAGCAGGGCTTGCCAGGTCTTCTCCCTCATTTTCTGAATCATCCGAGTCCAGGAGTCTGGGTCCAGGAACCTGGGTCACAACAAATCCTCTCCAGAAATAACAGCTGTGCTAACCCCAAATGTCATCTGCAACTTGCTTAAACAGGTGGAAGCCATACAACTTTTTGTCCAGCATTAACTGGCATGCCAATTGTCCTCCTACCTGAATCAGGAGGCCCCGATGATTGAACTGAATTGAATTGAATGGTTGAACTGCTACAGGGTGCTCTAGAAGGGGCAGCCTTTGGAGAAGAATTGGAAGCTTCAATTAATCCAGAATGTGAATGCCGGCTTCCCATTACCATGAATTATTATAGGTAGTACTTTGCCATAGTAAACTCTGGGCAGAATCTCTTCTTGCACAGCTCATGGGACTTGGATAAAGCTGCCAGCCTTTCCTATAGGCTTACCTATATTATGGAATGTTATCCAAAGGCTCAGAAAACATTATATTCTTGCATGCAAAAAGTCTCTATAAACATTTGTTTCTATGAGCTTTTGGTTCCAGCTGACTGGCATGCGGGGCTTTTCCAAGCATCTGTTTGTTTTTATCTTTTAAATTATTGTTATTGTGTATTGGTTTGTTTTACCCTGTTGTACATTGCCCAAAACCTAACCCTATTCAACTTCTATCTGTTGGTTATCTACAGTCAATCCCCAAAATTGAAAGGATTAGAAGAATTGTTTTTCTTTTGTATACCTACAGTTCATATGAGCCTTGAAACTAGATATAGGAGCTAAGAGCCCAAGGTAATTCCAAAAAGGAACCAGGAGCAAGAAAACATTTTATCATCTATCACAGTAACTGTTTTAAAGTCAAATTTTGCTCTCTCCCCTTAGTTGTCCTAGCCTGGTTATTTTTCCTGCTTTATAACTCATATTAGTGGCTCTCAGATGGACAGTATTGGTTACACTAAGTGTAAAACAAGCAAAAAGCTACAAACTCTGTTATCTTTACCTGTTCTAGTGAAAAACCTGTTTTTTCATGAAAGGAACTCAGTTAATGATTACTCCTTCAGCAACCATTCAAAGTTTGATGGTGCAGAACAAGTGGTATGGTTCTTTAAGGTTCTGACTGTCTCATTACCTCCAGGGTCATGAGATTACAATCTGGATCTTGGCAACTGGCTTACCCTTACAATGGCTGCAGTGTCCTGTGGTCACGTGATCATTATTTGCAACCTTTTCTGGCAGTTTCCCATAAGCAAAGTCAGCAGGCAAGCTGGCAAGGAAGGTTCCAAATCGCTTCTCAGAGTTGCTTCTGCCACTTTTTCTCCTGAGAAGTCCAGCTAGGAAGTAAAAGATCTCAGGGATCCTATACTCTGTAGCATGTTCCCACACCAGCACCCACCCTGCCTGCGCTCTGTAGGGCACATTTGTCCAGCCATACTCATACCACACCAGCGCACCCTTCCAAACCTGGAACAGTCATTCCTCAGTATATTTCATACATATACTGAGAATAACATTAAATACCAAGCAGAAGGAAGGCAAAGGCCAGAGAAAAGGAATAAACATTTTATAATACTAACCAACAGATAAATCTAAGCAAATTCACAAAATCACCCACACCTTTTACTTAGTATCTTGGAATCTTTATTATCATCAGCATCACCCTAGACTAATTCTTTTTTTCTTTTCTTTATTTTTTTTTTGTTAAATATACCTCCGCAGGGCACAATCACATACAATCAATACGATTGGTAAATTACATGAGCTCTATCCCAAGCATAATGCACCAAAATGTCAAAAAAGTTATTAAAAAAAATGAACTCCACCCAAAAAGGTGATAATGACTTAAGAATGTCTCGGGGAGACTGGTACAATCCTAAAAAGACCAAAGGAAACTTGGCTTAACACCCCCCCCCGCCCCAAACCATAAAGAATGCACATACAGAGAGAGAAATCCCACAACTGGAAATGACAGGAGATTTTGGAGGAGGGAGAATAATGTATGTCAAGTTGGCTGAATAAAAATAAGGAGCAAAATCCAGATTGCTGACTGCCAATCCTTGAAAACTAATAAAAAAAAACAAAAAACTAAAGTTGCCTTCAAGGAAAAGGGTTCATGGTTAGCAACAAGGCTGCTTACATAGCAAGCAGAGACTGCAAGGCAATTGTAAACTCACAACAGACAGCAGAGAAACCCTTTAGAGGGTTGTGCAGGATTAGAACTGAAGGCTGCCGAGACAGCTGGCCAAACCGACAATTTTCATTAGGTCTGCCCATCCTGCTCTCCACCTCTGTCCCTCCCTTTGAATGGCTAACTTGGAAAGAGTGCCTTATGCAAATCCAGCTGTGGGATTCTGATCCAGTTACACAATCTGGTTTTGGATGCCAAAGACTTGTGAGTATTGTCTGCTACAACAAACTAACATTAACAACAAGAGAGCACAGAGGTGGTCTTCTTGCACATATCCCACACTTTTGGAGGGATTTGTGTGGAAGACATTCCTACTACAATTGTGCCTGAAGTCACTTTTAACATACACAAAAGCAAACAAATTTTGTTTACAGCAAACACCAATATGCCACAGGATTTTGTTTTTATAAAATATATATATATGTATACATTTAACATTAGCATACCTAGTACTTTTAATTTTCAGAGAGAAGGATGCACTTTGGTGTGTTCTTTTAGACTCCTCCCTTCAGTATGTTATGTCTTCAGACAAGATACTTTTTATTTGTGAAAAAAGCATCAGGCAGCCATATGTAACATGCAGGCAAGTAATATTAGATACTAGAATAGAAGCTCTGCAGCCACTGAATGGTAACTATAGCTATTCAAGACACTATCAACACAATGAAGGTTCACTGTTCCAAATTTTAAAATGTCAAAATGCAATTGTCCCAGCTATAACATTTCATTTTGGGTATTCACTACTGTATCCAACACAACATAGAAATCTCATTGCAAATTTTATAAAAGGAGAATGGCACTTCTTGGTGTTATACTGAGCGTACCTACATAGCCTTATTAATCTTGCGACAAATACCAATCTCTGGACTGTTTTGATGAAAAAAGACACTGTCTAATATCTGAATATTGCACAATAGATCTTAGAAAAAACGGAGCTACTTTTTTGTGTGCAAGGTGAACTTCAAACGACACCTAATTAAGATTTATAATTTTAGGGTGATATCTGTTCTGTAGCAAAAAAAAAAAAGGTTAAATCATGCTTCCACAAAAAGATGTAAGTAGTTTCTATTCATGTTCCATAATTGCATCATGAGGAATTGGTCTATAGGCTAAGGCAATCTGCAATTTTATAACTGCTGTTTTTTATTGTGTGTATTATGATGAAACAAGTAGGTATTGTTTACTTGTGATATGTTCCACACTGAAATAGGAGGCCTGGACAAGGGAACTCTAGTAGTGTCATTTGAATAATTATATCTAATGTGAAACCATGATTTAGTACTACGAGAATGAACTTCAGCTGTGTTTTCGTTAAATGCATTTCATTTCTCTTCTGGACATGAAATAAGATTACTTCTGCATTTGATTCACCATATTGTCTGATTAGGTGGTTAAACTGTGCTTCATTTTATCACTGTTTGAAACAAACAAACTTTATGAATTATTTTGAAATTAATACAAAAAGTTATCTAGGTTTAGATGACATGGTAATTTGTACTAAATCTAAAACAAAATATTGTGAACTCTTAGCTATTCTAGGGGAAACATAAATGCTCAGTGCTCACAGCAGCTCATTCTAGTCACATCAAATTACAGCTTAGGGTGGGATTTTTTGGGTGTGTGTGTCAAATATTGATGACATTTCAAGTGCTTCCCTGTTTGTATCAAGTGTCCTTTCCAGCCAAATCAGTTCAGAGACTGGATATGTAATATGAATCCATGTTACTGACAACACTATTAGTGAGAATTTAAAAAGAAAATTCTATTAAAATTCTCACTCATATTAGTAAATGACATCACAAGGTGTGATAGCAAAACACACAAAGTAAATAGCTTATCTGGATAGGATTGTCATAATCTGGAGAAGTTTTTGCCCATCCTTTTTAGTATTTTGAGATGGATAAGAAGTAGGCACCTGCATGACTTCCAAATCAGTTCTTCAACTACTTGTCTCCCACATCCCCACAAATTGCTGTACAGTAAAGCAGGTGTCCTGTTCATAATAACAGCAAGATTTGAGAGCAAATGAGAGATCTGAGGCTGGAGCCAAAACGTCAAACGACATCCTGGCAAATATAGTTCAAGACTTGCAGTTCATAATTAATGTAACACTGGAAGCAGGAAGCATAATTGGAGGATGTTCTCTCTGGGACTATTTGCTTTAATAAAATCCATGCTTACCAAGTGGACAAAATTAGGAAACAAGAATGCTTTTTGATTACATTATGTTGCTGAGATCGTGGATGTGTTTTGTGATTCCTATCCAGAGAAATTTCTGTACAGGTTTGGAAAAGCAGACAATGGGTTACTATTTGTTGTGTTTCCAAGCAACAGTGCAACGTATTTTCCACAGCCAAATGTAAAGAAACAACTTACTTGACTATGGAAACATATTAGACTGATGGTGCTATTTCAGAATCTCTCTCCAGTTTCTTTCAAGTTTCCTCATACTTACTTCTAGTACAGTTCAATAGAAAATTTCAAGCAGGAACAGTGAAAATAAACAATGTTTCTTCTAAAAACACTTTTTGTACATTATAAATCTAAGTGTGTTGGGACAACATTCACATATCTTTTTAAAAGGTAAAATAATTAAGGTAAATGGCTGCAAATGTAATGATGCTTAATGTAGCACTTCTGAATTGAGCTAATAAGTCATCATCATAGAATGCATTTTGTAAGACTTGACAGTCAAGAATTTTTATATCTATTTACCACTGTTAAGGTTTGAAAACATAAAAGATTTTCAATCCAAACTGGCTATTGTAGTAAAATGATTAGAAAAAAAATAGAAAGAAAAAACAACAACAATCAAACCAAGAGTAAAGCACAAGTCTTTGGCTCTCCTTAAGTGAATAGGGTATTTTCCATATTTATACAGACCCCTCATTTGCCTACAAGTAGGGGCAATACCACATTTATGCATCACTGAGTAATAACACCATAAGGAAATGCAACTTCATAGAAGTTATTGGGTACTCAAATTCATCTGAATGCTCTATTTTGAGGCAACATGCTGTTACCTGGTGCATGAAAGAGGGAGGGTGATGGGAACATACAAAGGAGGGATGTAGAGACAAGAAGCAGAAATTTAAAAAGCAATGTTCAAATGGATCTGGCAGGTCCTAATTAGCCAAACACATTTAATCTGGAAGTCTGAGTTGCATGCACTGAATTAAGTATTACTGAATTGATATTCTGAAACCTGGGCTTTTGCTTTATTTTTTAAAAAATGACCTAAATCCTTCATAAAACGTGCTTGAGGTTAAATATTTTAGTATCTCTCAAATATTTTTTAAATTTAAGTACACAATACAAGTTTTGCTTATGATGCCATAGCATCCTAGTATAAAGAACAACCTATTTCATACAACTCAGTGTATTCCAGTCAAGTTTAAAATAAAATATGTTTTAAAAAGTAACATACTGCTCTTTATTATGTATAGCAGAGCTGGATGAGAGTGATATTGATATTCTATAGAAAAAAGATATTGATCATAACCATGAATGTCATTCAACAATTCTCAGAAAAATGTATTATAGCTCCACAAGCAGTCTAAATGAAGAGTGAAGGATATTTAAGAGTTCAGTTATGAACATAACACAGCCATGCATATGTATTTGGCTTGTTTCCTCTTTTCTAACGGACAGAAGGCAAATATTTTTCAGGCCTGCAAAAAATCAAAATCTAGAATGTAAAGCTAATGCCAAGGTTCATGAGGATGGCTTTATAAGACGAAAGTGTCGTTGTTTCCACATCAACCTGAATTCTGCTCCCAAATAGAAATTTTATGAGGTTTTAACACATGGGACTTGAAAAAGCTAGTTTTTAAAAAAGACACCTGAGAATACAGTATTATAGATTGTTCTCTATGAAAGTCAGACAGTTCTATACATGCTCATCACTTTAACTCGTCCTCTAGATCCTAAAAAAAGAAAACAGGAAACTAAGCCAAGATCAAAGTGCTCTGCAAAGGTTAAACAGAAACTATTTGTTTATGCATAAAGGGCATTAACCTAGATAGGGCACTGTGCGCAAAGTACAACTACAGGAAAATAATGGGAGGTCTTATTAGCTCAGATTCAAAGCATTTAATTTTATAGCAGAGATTTCTCAATGTTAACAACAGCATATTCCACACACTTTTTTGCCTAGTGCTTTATGAACATATGTACATGTACATATGTAAAATAATCGTATGTACAACATGAAGAATATGCATGTGTACAAAATATGGGCCTATGCATATACAATATCTAGAGGCACAGACGTGCTATAAATGGTCTAAAGAATGGATTAATGTAAGAAGGGATGGTTTTGTAATTACAATCCCAACTCTTCCATACGTATGTCTGATACATATATAGTTAAATGTATGAAAAATGTTCAGTCTTCCCTTTCTTTAGCCAGAAAATTTCCTGTAGGAAACAAGTCTGCTTGGCATATCTCGATGGAAGCCAATTTTTCTGTTATTCCAAGTTGGATTTTCTTTGGAAGAGAACATTTTTAAGAATGGCCTTATATTGGGAATAGTGAGCCTAATTCACTAAAAAGACTTCTTATATTGGAGACATGGCACGAAAAATAATTTATATAAGCAAACTTTCTTTAATTATGCCATGACATTAGTTTACTTCAGAAAGAAAGATAGGAAAGATATAACAGTACATAAAGAACATTAAGTGAGAACCTAAAGAAAAGCAAAGTTTTTCTTTCACTTTCTTCTCTAAGACAGTGAAAGACTGGTTGGTAGTATGAAAAGAAGAAAATGTTCTGTATGATATCAAAAGTGATTTTTTTATACAGAATTAAATAAATCAAAGAAAAGAGAATTAAAATGTCTTTTAAAAGAGAGAGGGAGTGTGTGTATGTATGTGTGTTTTTACATATATGAACACATATACATACACATACATACATACACAAAGACACACCACACAGAGTGCTTCCAAGTCCTGGATGCTATAAAATAGCGGTAATCGTGAGGAAATATCCTTAAATATCTACGTACACAGACACAAAAATGAACATGTGCACGCATGTGCTTATGTGTAAGCACACATGCACATATTTTAGTTTTTTCTTTAAATGAATGCTCAAATCCCAAGTGGGCATTAGTTTTTTGGCCAGCCAAGTTGTGAAATAATGTAAAAATGCAACAACTTGACTTGATAACTATATTAAATAATCAGTACTTGCAAATATCTCTATTTTGACTCTTCCTACTGGTAGGCAACAGGGGGCCTGTATGCTCACAACTTAATTTATTTAAGAATAAAATGGATATAAAAGGATGTTTTAACCTCAATGGATTTTAAGGAAGGAAAGTAATCTAGAACAAGATTAATAAACATTTGCTTTTACCCAACCAAAGCAATACTTCAACTTATTACATAGCCAGTGCATTTTGAAATTTAAAAATGTAATTTATAGAGAAAGGATTCAAGAATTTTCTTCCAGATTTTCCACATATGCACCTTACTTAATGCCAGTAAAATGGAGAGAGGAGGACAAAAGTCAAATTTGCACGCGTGTATATGATCACATCTGCGCATTTTAAGAAATGTGATAAACGAATATGCATTTGCAGAGCTAAGAAGTCTTTTCATTTCATACACACTTGAAAGGTTGCTGTTTCTGTAATGGACTTGCTGAAATTAACATGATTAATTTTTTTCATGTACCATTTTTTTTGTTAAACTCAAAAAACTTGAGTTTCAAAGATTCAGTTTTGCCATGAAAGATAATGCTGACCAATCATGGTATTATTAGCTTTGGATGCAAAATAAACGGGAAGGAGAATATTGTTACAACCAATTTTATGTTTCCCATCATGTATAAAATAGAATTTATCACCTTGCACCTCTGGCAGATTCCAAAATTCTCTTGCATCAGAGAATCTAACGTACCTGCCTCTTCCAAGGATATAGGGTGATACAGAAATTGTAGTTCAGACATGTGAAAGAATATACTAATCTTTGCACCTTTATCCCATCCGAAGACATTTTATACTAGTTTCTAGATTCTGCTTTAATCCAGTTCTTTTTGGTGTGTGTGGGGGTATTTAAGCTTACTTATGCAAATGAAACACTTCTGCTCTATGTCACAAATGCCATAATCAATGCTTCTTAGCCAGTTTATAAAGAATGCATTTCCATTCACTATTAAAATGGAATAACTATTGCTACTCCTTGAAGCTTTTGGTGTCCAATAAAAAAAGTTTGATTTCTAATACAACGGTAAATCCTTCACAATTTTAAATTAACAAAAAGTTACAACAGTATCTGTAAGAGAGGTACAGATTTGGGACAGTTTAGAGTTTTCTCCTCCATCTCAACTCCTTATTTTATTTTTAGAAACCACAAAAAGAAATGGTGAATGAGCTTGTTCTGGTGGGAGAATGAACATCTAGAAAAGTTAATGATACACTGGGTATGTAATAATACCAAAATAAAACAGAAAGCCTATCCCATTAGATCATACAATTAATCAAACAAAGTATGTGTGTCTCTGTGTGTAAAGTGTGTGTGTGTTTGTGTGTGTGTGTACATATATATATGTATATATATATATATATATATATATATATAATATCTGTTTCTTTTAAAGCCCTGGCATTCAAGGCATCCAAAGTTATTAAAATAAAGTTCATTCACAGAACAAAAACAAATTTAATTTGAGTTGTTTGCAGATACTGCTAATTTTCATTTTTTAATTAAAAAATGTGTTAATGTGAACTATGTGCAGGGTTTGTTCCTAGTAGTGGTGTTGTGCACATTGTCTCAGACTTGCTATTGTTGAAGACTTTTGCTCAGCGTCTTTCATCAATCCAAGGATGGGAAAAGGTGACCCCCGACAGAAGTGGAGGGATAGTTTTGTTCCTTCAAGGAGCAGAGGTGGGCGTTGCTCCAGTTCTCTGGGTATCCTGGTCACCTGCTACTGCGTCGGTGTCCTCTGACAAACTCAGAGCTGTAGTTTTGTTTGATAGAAGGCCTATAATTTCTTGGGTTGGGGCAGATCCATTTGGAAGATCACTGTTGAGTAATAAATGTCAAAAAGGAAAAGGAACAATGCAGGGATGGAGGGGGAAAAAAGAAAAAAGATTAACCAAGAAGAGACATTGGATATAATAAAGCTATTTCAGATGGCCCTCTGAATTAGTATGTAGCAGGATCAGTAGGACACTAAACCCTAAGCAAAAATTAATCTCCAACGTTAATAACATTTTTTAAAAATCGTGTTATTTCTGCACTCTGCTAGGAATAATCTAATGTTCATAATACCTTTATCCACTCAGTCTATTATCTTCAGATTAATTCTAAACTGCTAATTTCCAATTTCTAAATTTTCTTCCAGGCCTGGTTGTTTGGACCATGAAACAAGATTTTCTGTCTGGAGAATAATAAATCATCAAAACTGAGATGATCTATAGGTAGAAGATACATTTCCAAAGGGTTCTGCTTGCAGTTTGTGGGTTTCCTTATTTAAATTCACATTCTTCATTAACCACGGAAAGTTGCACCTACAGTACTTGGACATCTCCATCATCATTTGGGACATTCAATAAGTATAAGTAGGATAGAACTGTCTCTAGCACATTATTCTAGTAAGCATGAACAGAAGCAATAATTGGGCAAAGGTAATCTAATATTTATATCTTTGACTGATGGGGCATGAGTGTGCACTTAGTGCACTTACACAACCTATTAAAGATCTGGAAATACAGTAAGATTGGACTGCTCTTTCCAAGAATATTTTTTTGAGCAGTCAAACTGCCCCATTTAAAGCAGCTAGATCAAATAACCATCTCAAAAATCTAAACACCATTAACCTTAGCATGCTGCAATGTGCTTCCCATAGGAGTTTTGGAGGGCTGATACAAAAAAAATCCATATGAGCTGAGACTCTGCCCCTGTGGACAATGGGCCATTGAAACTATAACACACATCCTGTTATACTGCATCTTTTATAAGGACTCATAGGCTCAACTTATAATGCCTTACCTAGTAAAATATCCAGAAAATACTGATCTTTTTTTTACAGGCAAATACTGTTATCATATCAGTATAAAGTAGTTTCTCTGAATGTAGCCAAATTCTGCTGTGATATATGTAAAATTGGACAAATTAATTGCTCATTGTTAATCCACAACCAATCGCAATGTTTGTTATTTATTTTTATTTTTTTACTATTATTGTTTTCATGCTTTTATTTGCTGGACTGTGACTAAAATAAGATTAATTGATTGATTGATATATCTTTGACACATTGTTACATCAATAATTTTTTTAAAAATTGCTTTCCCACCATTGCAAAAACAGAGTTTATCAAACTTGGCACAATGAGCATGTTCTGCTGTGTATCAAGTTATTTTGGCTCAATTTAGAAATTCTTTAAAAGTTAAGCCAGTTCTACATGATTGCACTGTCAATAATATTAAAAGGTGTATTAAATTCATTTTAATTTTAATAGTATTAAAATTCTAAGATTGGTGTGCTGGTTGACTATCAGCACCGATTTGGAGAATATTTTTGGAAGGAACCAGCACTATCACTGAAAGAAACACCTATTGAGAAATGTCAGACATGTGTTGTATGTTCTGACTACTGCCATTTGAAAAACACTGAAACGATTTTAAACACTGGCAGATGAAGTAAAACAATGTAAGTACATGAAATGCAAATAACTGTGCCCTATGTAATACTTAAGTTTGAATTAAATTACCAATAAAAATAATTCTACTACCTGAATGTTAGAGAAAGATCTTCAGGTGGTACTTTGCCTTGCTGTCCATTTTCAGTCTGTTTACCAGCGTTTGCTTTGTTTTTCACATCCAATGAAGACTGGCTCTCCTTGGGAAAGGAAAGACAAATCCATGGTTCACAATGTACTGTAAGTTTGCTTTACAAGTGGGAAGAAATTGTGAAGCACCAAGCCAAGCTCTACATCCATATTCACACAAAAGCTACAAACAAAGGAACATAAGCTGTTTTATTTTATCAGAGACCAAGCTGTTTTATTTTATCAGAGCTAGAAAGCTTTCCAGCACATGTATAAGCAGCAGAGACCAAGGAAGTCTATCACCATGGGCTGGAAAAATCACCATCCCCTTTTCAAATGCCATTTAAAAAGTATTGTGTGCAGATTGTAACATAGTGTGCTTCAGATGCTTAAAAGGATGGATTATTTGCTGTAAATCTGAGTGTTCACAAACTTTCAACTGTGGTAGCTCGCAAAATTAAATTTGTAGAAAAACAAAAACCTATAAGCTACTAGCTCTGAATATTCAAAATAAATAACTCTTGTTCAGAAATGGCGAGAGCAGGTCACACTGCAACTCTCCAAGCAGCAGCAGCAGCAGCAGCAGCAGCAGCAGCAGCAGCAGCAGCAGCAGCAGCAGCAGCAGCAGCATCTTCTCCGCCCACCTTACAAAACACTCACCATGCTTAGTTCCCGGGTTCTCTTCCCGATTTCCCTCTCCACCTGGTGCAGCTCCAAGCTCAGCTGTTCACTTGAAATCATTCCAGGCCACTTAGGTGGTGGCGGTGGGGGCTGTGGTTGGCCTGCCAAAGGGGTCGCTTCCCTCTGCAACAGCAGCCTGTTACTAACCGCCTAAATGCACAAAGCCAAGCACATACACAACTGAACACACAAAATATACCATGCAGACATGGGAATCAGGCCAAAATGCAGGAATATTGCTTGGCTTCTAATGCCCAACATTCTTCTTTATAAAAAAAATGGCTGATTTATTTATACTTTCTATGCTGCTCTTATAGACATGCTCAAAATTATAACACATAAGATATGACAGATGAAGACAAACTTAAATTAGAAATATAATGGCTAAAGTATGCACACTTCTAAGTTTTATAAAACCATACTTTTTATTTTAGAGGAATTTCCTGATGAATTTTGCAATTCTTTTAATGTTTATGAATTCATCAATGATATATTACAATAATTCAGCTTCCATGAAAGACAACAATTTTCTCTTCTTTGCAATGTGGAAGTTTATCTTCTGTAGTATATTCAGTCAAGCAGGCCAACGAAAAGACCCAATAACTTGGCCAGTGCTCACTGCAAACTGACTGTATCCTAGTATGTGCTTCTTGATCTGATTAAGAGTTCTATTGGAGTCCAAACTGTGAAAACACTGATATAAAGATCTCTGCAGAATTTATTTACCGGTATAAATAAGTACTGTAAGGATTTATCTTGTCCACATAGCCATAGCAGTTTGGACACAGTCCCAGTAGCCATCATTAAGCAAGGACCTATGTGAACATAACTAGTGACTTTCTGCCAGCTTCCTCATTGACTTTGCTCTGACAAGAAAGGTCACAAATTGTGGACAAATGACTGGGGGATGCTGCAACCTCATAATTCAAGCATGCCTCGAGCACCCAAATCATAATCAGATGATTGCAGGGTCACTGCGACAAATGGCACTGAACAAGTATAACTATAACTCCTACTTATAATACGAGTTATAGTTATAACTACCACTTGTTCAGTGCCATTTTAAGTTCAAATGGTTGTGGAATGGTTGTTAAATGAGGACCACCTGTATAGTATCACTGTATAAATGAAAAATAGTTTAAATATTTCATTTTCAAAATACTGTTAGCACTGAAGGTTTTACATAAATAATTATAATATAATACAGGGCCGGGCTGGGGCCCACTAGTGGGCCATGAGCTGTTTGCAACTGGGCCGTGGAAACAAGTGCACGTGCATCCTCACTTGCTTGAGCAGCAGGCGAGCACGTGCATGCACGCTCCATCTGCGTAAGCGGCAGGCGCACATACATGCCACTCAAAAGCAAATAGAGCTATGCATGCAGTACGACTGCTACTGCGGAACCATCCCCTCTATATTCCCCACCCCACTCCCTGCTAGTCCAGTCCGCAAAGCCAGAAGGTTTGGGGAACTCTGATAAAATATATAATTTTAAAATGTCTATCTGGAAAATCTGATCTGGAAGACAGCATAGTACTGTCTAATTCATAGATAGTATTGATGTCCAATGGATCATAATTCCTGTACAATAAGGCATACTAGTGTAAATCATACTAATTTAAATGTTATTAACATGGTAAATTGAGAATTCTGGAGAATCCAAAAATAAAAATAGCCAGGCAATCCTTTTATTAGAGAACCCGTGTAGAGTGTAATTTTTAAAATATTTATAAATATAGTTAGAAAATGGTACATTAAATTAAATATTCTAGAATATAGGGAGGAAAGTCTTCTATCCAGGAGAAGACCATTTTGTTTTACTGTTAATTAATTTTGTTACTGTTAATTAATTTTGTCTTGGATGATTCACTGATTTCCTTCTTCATAAAAATGAACTGCAATAGTTTGGAAAATAAGATGAAGATAACATGCACTTTTTAATCATTAAAAATATCAATACTCTAATATAGTATTTCTATCAACTCTAAAAGGAGCTACAAAATTTTACCTTTTTCTATATTTGAATAAAATTTTTATTGTTAATAATCCTGATTACACCACTGTTAGGAAATCTGACTTGCATATAGTAGTCCTTGCTTAATGACCAGTCATTTAGCAATGATTCAAAATTATGACAGACTATCCAGAACTACTTAGTATTCATTTTCAGAGTTCTGAGGCTGCCCTTATGATCACGATTGCATTTTGGGGACTTGGCCACCAGCTTGCATGTAGTCATTTGCAGTATCTTGCCCTCATCTGGCCAGAATTTTTGGTTTTCAGCCAGTTTCAAGCAAAAAATGTCCACAGATTTGCTTAATGACTGCTGCTATAAATCGATCATGGTCATGTGGTGACTCAGTAACTGCCATGACTTATGACGACAATACCAGGCTCAATTATGGTTGTAAGTTTAGGAATACCTATATACAAGTTTTTGTATTTATAGGTTGCAATTGACAACACAGAGGTCAGAAGTAATCAATCAGAATGATAAACAAACGGTAAATTGCCTTACACAATGTAAGCCGCCCTGAGTCTTCGGAGAAGGGCGGGATATAAATGTAAATTTTAAAAAAAAGGTGTATTATAACAAATGACAGGAGAAAGAAGCCTTAGAGAAAGAACTACTGCAGTATCCTAGAGATGCCAATATGTTTAATTGAGGAAGATGCGCAATAAAGAAATAGGAATTATAATAAATAATGTTCTTATAACAAATAAATTGATTAAAATTGATAAATTAGTTAACTAATATAATTAACTTAACTATATTTGAGGGGCTGCCACAAAGAAGAGGGGGTCAAATTATTCTCCAAAGCACCAGAGGGCAGGAGAAGAAATAATAGTTGGAAACTAATCAAGGAGAGAATAATCTGAAATTAAGGAGAAACTTCCTAACAGTGAGGACAATCAACCAATGGACTAGCTTGCCTCCAGAAATCATGGACGCTCCATCAGTAGAGGTTTTTAAGAAAAGTCTAGACCGGGGATGTCAAACTTGATTTCATTGAGGGCTGTATCAGGGTTGTGTTTGACCTCAAGGGGCCAGGGTGGGCATGGCCAGCTTGATGTCACTCATGTCGGGGGCACCTGCGGTGGTCCGAGCGCTCTGCCACTGAAACAAGGCTCCCAAGCTGTTTTTGGCTGTGATGACTTCCTGCAACCCTCTGCCAGCAAAAACAGCGCTCAGGAGGGCCCTTTTCACTGGCAGAAACACCGTGGGTCGGCCCTTTGCTGTTTCCAGGGCAGTCCCGCGGGCCAGATCTAAGCACCCTGCAGCCTGGATCCGACTCCTGGGCCTTGAGTTTGACACCCCTGGTCTAGACAGTCACTTATCTAAAATGGTATAGGTTCTCCTGCTTGAGCAGGGGGTTGGACTAGAACACCTCCAAGGTCCTTTCCAGCTCATTCTATTCTATTCTGCATGATATGACATGAATGCATATATAAGATTAATTTTAATTAGTACATTAGAGCTATAATATTGTTGTTGATATTTTACTCTCTCCTTTTTTTTTTGATGAATTAAAATATATTTTTAAAAGTAAAAGTTTAATAATAAAGAAGACTAATATCAAGGTGGGTATTTTTCAGCCATCCAATACTCCTCCATTAAGCACCAGCAAACACAGCATGCACAAATTAAGCACAACTTGTGTTGTCTTCAACAGCAACACAAGAATTGAAGGTCTCCAGATGGTCACTCATGATCTAGACACTTTGTAAGTAGATGACTGCAATGCATTCTACACAGGGCTGCCCTTGAAGACCACCCAGAAGCTACAGTTGGTTCACAATGCAGCAACCTGGGCAATAATGGATATGTTGTGGTATGTGCATTGATATTCACTGCTCCACAGGCTACCAATTGGCTTGCAGGTACAATTCAAGGTGCTCATTAGTAAAGTAATTCATCATAAACTACCTCATGTTGTCTTTTTGCGAAAACACAGATATTCTGGGATGAATGTAGGTTATAGTCAACATCCTGCCAATTATACTATCATAAATTTAAATTTTCAACCCGAGAAATAAACTTTCTACATAAGCTCTCAATAAATTATGTAATCATGTGGTCTGCTATTTAGGAAAAAAAAACAAAGAACACTATAAAAGTGAAGAGAAGTAAAACAGAGCAATAATTCTGATTTCCATTACAAAAGTTTTATGGATCTCAAGTTTGTGAACATGTGTGGGAGGATAAGAGAAGAACAAATATTATATGCAAATGAACACAGAATTCAATGGTACCAGCCATTTCTCCCTTAATACTGTCATTTTAAAATCACATTCAAAATGACTGAACAGTGGCGAGTTCTTCATTCTGAAATTCTATGGCATCATTTGAATGCAGTATAAAAATCTATTTATACTGCTCTGCCTCCCTCTCCTTTTCATTTCTCTAGTTCTTTCTAAGAAAAAGTACAGAGCTAATACATACCTCAAGTCCTCGTGTCTGCTGACTTATCTGATGGTTTAACTGCTGCAGTTCAAGACGAAGCTGCTGTTCTCTCTCAGATGATGGCAAAGATTTTCCATGGTTAGCAATGTCTGTCATAGATAATCTCTCCCTTTTCGGATAGATAATTGTTTGGAAGGGGAAAAAGTTTTTGTTGTTGTTCTTGCTTCTCAGTTTAATTGAGAAAACTTAAAACATGTATAGCATATGCAAGTTCAAATCCCCTACCTGTCACCAAGCCGTCCCTGAGAAGGTACATTTTGATGGGGTGAGTATGGTGAACCTCCCCATGCACTGTGTGTTCCATATGGGCTGTAATCTATAAAGAACAGAAAAATCCTATATAAAA
This sequence comes from Ahaetulla prasina, assembly GCF_028640845.1. Lineage (NCBI taxonomy): Eukaryota > Metazoa > Chordata > Lepidosauria > Squamata > Colubridae > Ahaetulla > Ahaetulla prasina. The sequence continues at coordinate 120,866,281 of NC_080541.1, forward strand.
ATTATTCATTATAATTATTGTAATAGAAACCCTAGTAATTAACTAAATTTCCAAATCAGCCTTCTGTGCAACCTTATAAAGACTGCATTTACAACAGAACACTATGAGTCACCATTTATTTTTATACATATTCTCTCTCTTTTTAAAATATTGGTTCTATGTAAAACAAACAGGTTTTTTAGCTGTTTGCCACAATTTTAATAGGTTATATTTTCTTCCTCTTTTAAATAGCTATAGTTCACAGCAAATAGATCTGAACATGCATATCTCAAAACTGCATGGGCCAGTCTGTGACTACCTCATTACCCCCTCTATGAAGAATGAAGTCATCTTGGCTGACTTTTCCATCAATTTTCCTTAGCAACACAATCTTTCGTTTCTAGATTTTATCTCTCTCTATGTAACTCTAAATTTAACTAGTGGATCTCAGCTGAGATTTCACCCTGCAACGTTAGTGTTTCATTTGTAAACCTGCTCAACAAGTGGCTCCATTCCTACTACGATTGTTCTGATGAGTAAAAGGATACTGCCCAGTTTTTCATTATTTCTATTTAAAACTAAAATTTTGAATGATCTGAAAATAAGCAGAGTGACCTTTTATGATGGTCGGAAGTGCTTTAACTTTGAGTAATCATTAAACAATCAGTTATAAATTGAGGACTACTTGTATGCCCCTATTCATGGGGAGCCAGTGTTATTTCAACTTTCTTTTGGTTTTAATGTCACCTGCCAACCTATGTCTAGACCTGTTTCCATAACCAAGCCACATACTAATTCAAAGCTACTACAACATACACACGCCGCCCCAAGAAAATAACGCTTTATACCTGAAACACTGACTGGTTTTGCAGAAGCCCCTTGAACTGTCATGGCTTGCATGGGGCCTGGATTCTGGTACATTGCTTTGGAGGTACGTGAGATGGCACCAAACCTTGACACTGTAGGCCTATCTCCAAAGGGAATAAGATCATCATCACCAGTCTCTGCTGCTCTCCTTTGTAAATCCAAACGTTGATCTCGCATTCCCTTGCTGTCCACATTCTGGAGTGACAAATTAAATGATCAGAATTACAGGCAAGCTTTTCCTTTTTAGCTGACATATTTCTCAGATGTTTCCATATCACAATTATGGTGGGAGGGGGCCTGATTGAAAAAAGAGGCTTGCACAATAGTAATTTTTTCAAACTTGTAAGCAAATAATATTAACAGCATTCAGACTATTCTTTGCAGGCTAAATATTTAGTATTATGAATGTACAAATCAAGCAAAGGCCTTTGGAGGTAGATATAATAAAATAATTGCTTTATCAATGGAACATTATTCCTTTCTCTCAAAAAATACTATATTACCAGGCCATTATGGACTTTGGGGGAAATTTATATAAGCGGAGCATAGCTGGAGAAAAAATTATCCATACTTCATGATTTCAAAGTTTTCTCCCCAATTTTACTTTATATATATGAAATTATAAACAAGGAGTGGGAAGAGATAAATTCTAACTCACTACAGACATATAATTAGGAGAGAGAAAGACTGGAACAAGCAAAATCAATGGGGAAGCCAGCAGGAAGTTGGAAGTCTCAGACATTTGAGTCCTTGCTTAGCAACCCACGCGATGGCAGCTGGGACTGCCAGAACTACAATCACCAAGTGGTACAATCGTATGACTTTTTGACTTATGACCATATCCTTTCATGACTTGAGTTTCCAGTCCCAATTAACATTGTTAAATGAGGACTACCTGTACAGTGTTAGTACTGATCAGTTAGTATTTATCCTTAAACTTCTTCTCAGCTGTTGCCATATCAACTACAAAAGTCTGGAGAATCTCCATTGGAAACCTTTGTACAATCTGGTCATCTGCAATTTACCAATTACCAAGAGTACTTAGCTGGTTTTTTCAGCATGCTTACCACCATCTCCACAAGACCCACTGCCACAATGTCTTTGGGTTTTGCATCTTTGGTTCCAATGTAGGAGCCAATAGTGTCACATGACCAGGGAGAGTACTGGCTGTAATCATTTCCTTTGTATTTGCCTGCCACCTTCAGGTCTTCATCCAAGTACTGCATAAAAACAAAGCCCACTCATGTCAGTGAAAGGAAGAAAGCATTATGCTGTCATTTGGAATTAATTTGTCTAGACTAATTGCAGGTAACAACATTTATTAAACATTTAAAACAACCTATGAGGCTTGGAATTTCTCATACTTTTAAAACTAATTCCTAATCTCTGGGCTCTTGTACTCTATTTTTCTCTACTGTGAGGAGAAAAATGGCAGGAGAGACTTAACTGAGCAACTTCCAACCTTCCCTGACAGCTTTCCCATTAACAGTGGTTCTGGGAAGATGGCAAGGAAGGTCGTAAATGGCAATCATATGACTGTGGCTCACTGCAATGTCATAATTATGAGCCAGCGATTAAAATACTCAGATCACAATTATGTGATCATGAGGCCATTGTGATAGCTACTAACTTCTTGGACATATTGTAAGTCCCCCTTGTTCAGCACATTTGTAACTTTGAATGGTTGTTGAATGAGGGGTTGTAACCCAAGGATTACTTGAATCTGTAATTCTAGAGTACCGTGACCTTCAAAATGGTCTACACCACACTATACTATAGTTCACTAACCGGACATCCTATTTAGAGAAGAAGAGAGTATGATTAAACAAAATGTATTTTATTGCCATTGCTTCATGATTGGAATTATGATTGTTAGAACGTACATTCCTTATTTCTACACTATCTTTCTGAGTGTGAACTGATGAGTCCAAAGTCTTTGGCAGTTGGGTTATCTGCCTTGTGAACACTGATAATTCTTTTTCTGAGGTATGCAGAAATTTGTTTTGAATGGGACAAGATTCATTTCCACAACCATCAATCATGAAATGCAGACTGATGGTGCCTGCCATCAGTATTTTAATGGGAAGAGCCCCTCCAACTCAGTGTCGTATTATCATCTCAGTGATTGAAACACCTGATTCAACTTCTTTCTTAAGATAGTTGATTATTATAATGGGACTTAGATCATGGCAGAATATTCCTCAAACTGGTCATTTACATTTCTCTCTTTAGGACAAATTTCTCATATTGTTTTAAACCACATGTATCGTATTCGCTACTAAATTGTTTTATACATATGCTTACCTCATCAGTGTGTAAAGAATGAGGCAGGGTTGGTGATGATGCAAATGGTGGTGGGGAGATGACCTTCCTTTCTTCCAGCTGAGCCATAATCTCCTTTCGCCTTCGATGCAATTCATCTAAACTAGGGTGTGGCTGAGGGGGAGCCCGACTATAAGGTTCCTGAAGGTTTTAAAAAAAAATGCAGATATGAAAATTCCTGTATTCTACAAATGAATTTAAGTCTACAATCCCAAAGTTATAAGATACTCTAGTAAAGCAGCAAAATTATTTCAATACAATACGAGTTTCTCAGTAATCCTCCCTTCTTAGATTCATTAATGTCTGTTCAGTCATTATCAATTTCATAAAGCGAAAGGGTAAAACTATTTTGCTCAACAGCATTTTGGAGAAAATTAGGAATGCTACCTTACATTTCCACAAAATTAATGTAAGATTTTACTATCACATTTTATATTTAAGTTTTGAGTTTTCAAAAAATGAAAACATAGCAAATTAACCACCTTTTTGGTGACTTGGAATCTTGCTTCATTAACACTTATACAATCAGAAAGTATAAATATGAGTAATCTAAAATAGATGTTTATAATCTGCTCAGTGTTGCTTTGAAGAAGGTAGGAGACCACAGAGTTAGCAGTTCATTGTCTGCAGATATTAGAACACAGTAACCTGGGTTGCAATTTATATTCTGCCATTTACTGGCTATCCAGATATTTAAAACTCACGTTGGCTTCTCAGAGATACCCAGTCACTTTGCCACTCTAAACTCTGGAATGAATCAAAACAACATATGCCAACCACTCTATAGTTGCACTTATTCATTGCTACACATCAGAAATATTATCTATCTGTTTGGTTTGTGTATCTGTGAATGAATGGCTTCAGCAAAGCAAAGCTTAAAGAAAAATCTTCTAAAAAAAAAAAAAAAGATAGAAGTACTAAGGCAATTTCTTAGGCCAGGGTCTCCAACGTGTGGGCCACAGCCCACTGCTGGGACAAGGCCTATTTGCAACCAGGCCACATGAGTGGTAGGCCAGCACACGCACACAATCTGAATCATGTGAACAGTGGGTGCTGGCATTTGCAACCCCACTCGTATGAGTGGTGGGAACCAGTGGGCAAGCGCCTGCCGCTCACACAAATGAAACTATGTCAGTGCATGTACCTGCCCCTCAAACAAAACCATCCCCTTTCCACCCTGCCCCCACCCACCCAAGGTCATTACAGAATAAATTCTGGTCTTCCTGCAAACTGGAAATCTGTTCTGGAATTTGAGATGGAAAAGAAATGCAATTCTGTCCCATTTCTTGATTTACAACAGTCAATTATAGGTTTTGAATGCCTTGAACCTCCCTCATTCTTTTCGGAAGCAAAATAAATTATAAAATACAAAGATAAATTTAAATTTGCATTTGTGAAATGTGCACATCTTGGCTTTTCTTGCAATATTTATAATTTGATAGATTTTTAAATCTAAACTCAGAATATACATTGCTGAGTCAACTTGCTTGGTTAATTTGGGGGCCTTAATAAAGCTACCCATAAAATAGGACAGCACACAATTGCTTCAAAACTAAATTAAATTAAAACTAAAAATGGCACATTACTTTTATCATAATTATAAAATTAAAAAATGTATCATACTCTATGATATGAAGGTCTAATCTGATTCAGATGTGGTCCAACTGGATAGTAGCCCTCCACTTGTTGATATCTATCTCTTGTTTCAGGTACATATGGTGATACAGCAGGTGGAGAAATTTCAATTGGAACAGGACTTCCTCGGATAATATCTTCCCGTTGGTATGGCTGAGCAGCAGGATACACACGTCTGCTGTCATAATGGGGAGGATATACAGGTTGACTCATTGGAGGATATTGCTGTGGCTGTGTGCTGTATTGTGAGTTCATGATGCGATCTTGGAGATAGGGTGCATAATGTTGTTCTACAAAAGGAGGACCTGGTTCAGGAATAGATGATGGAGGTCGGACAAATCGAGACATACACTGTAGTGATTGAGCTGGAGGATAATATACACCTAAATATATGAAACAAGATTTAGAACAATATTTATTCCATTGTTTTAACTACTTCAGAGAATCAGAGTTTGCATGAAATAAAATGTCAGTTAATTTTTTTCCCATTGTTCTTATCTACACATTTATATTCATTTATATTTACATCTCTTCATTTAATGTTGTTCAAAGAACAATGAATATTATAATGTATGTGTGTGTCTGTGTAGGTCTTGGCATATTCGGGTCTTTTCCCATGTAAGGTTGAGAGTATCTTGGCGACGTTTTGATGAGGTCTCACTCATCATCTTCAGGCTGGTGCTTTTGGCTTCGTGCTTCTGTGAGCAAAGCTTTGCTCACAGAAGCACGAAGCCAAAAGCACCAGCCTGAAGATGATGAGTGAGACCTCGTTGAAACGTCGCCAAGATACTTTCAACCTTACACGGGAAAAGACCCGAATATGCCAAGACCTACATACCTATACCCGTGAAAACCTACGAAAACATACATATATACATACATACATACATACATATGTTGGAGTAATGCGATTATAATACTATTGAGAAGTAAATAGATACGATAGAATAGAGAACTACAAAAGCAAAATACGTATGTTGATACGGAATGCTATAAAATTACCATCAACGGAATGTAATGTTCAATACATTATGTTTTGACATGTTTTTTTTATATATATATGTGTGTGATTGTTTTTTTGTGTTGTTTTTAAAGACAAACTGTTTAATAAAAATTATTTTTTTTAAAAAAATATTTTTCCCCATTTACATCTGAGGATATACATTTATTTTTGCAAACTTCATCTGTCCTAAAAGATGATGGAAAGCATCATATTCTGATGGTAAGAATTTAATCAATATTTACTATTCAACCACAAAAAGGGAAAAAATTCAAGACCAAATTTCATGTAGATGGGATTTACCTGTTTGATAGGGTGGAGGCTCAAATGGGGGAGCTGTTCCTCGAGGATCTGGATAGAACACATCCGTTTGCTGAGCTGGGTACAACTGGGAGCCTCGGGGAACTATTTGGAGCTGCTTGCCTACTGAAATTGGAGGCAAGTCTGTAGGTCCTCGGGGGGGCACTGGGTGAGAGCTCTTGGAAACAGGTTCCAGCCTAGATGAGACAAACACAAAGTTGAAGCAATTACAACTTAGTATAGATATTGTTTTATTATTGCTGTGTGTTCCCATTTACTTGTGGGAAACTTAGAAGGATTTCTCTCCTAAATATTGCTAAGGGTGATTGACGGTGACACGCAGCAGTTTTCAATGACTTGAGAGGATTTCTAACAGGCCTACATCTGGGAAATGACCTTTGGATCATCTGATTCCAAGCACATGCTCTTCTGTTGTATTCTGCCACTAATTTAAGCATCCCACCCTTATGTTCCTCATAGCAGGAAATCCTGTGCACTTTTTCTAATATTAGATGGTTTTTATAAGAATGCCACTTCATTTTTATTTATTTGATTATGTCCCACCTTTATTGCTTTTACAAATGTGGCAAACATATCCAACACATCTTTCTCCTCCTATTTACCCACAAAAACAATCCTGTGAGATGGATTGGCCTGAGAGAACTAGCTCAAGGTCACCCAGCTGGCTTTTGTGGCTAAGGCAGGATTTGAACTCATGACTTCTTGCTTTCTAGCCTTAACTATTACAGCAGCAACCTTACAAGATTACGATTTGTTTTCTTATCCAATGTAAGCAGAAAATCTCAACAGCGGCAATGCTTGACCGTGACTAGGTTTGGAAACTAAGGAAGGCTGGCACAGTCAATTTTTGGATGGAAAATTTCAAAGAAATATTATGGTAGTTGGTCAAATTGGGAAGGTTTAAAAAAGTCTTTTCAAAGAAAACAATTACAAATTAATTCCACATTATTGGCAGGATATGAACGACATGAACAGGTATCAAATTCAAGTTTAAGGAGCTTTTATATGTTGAATACAGGTTGATCTCCTAGGCCAGAGGTCCCCAACCTCTGGGCCACAGCCCACTGCTGGGCCATGAGCTCTTTGCAACTGGGCTGTAAAAATGGCGGGCGAACGCGTGCACCTACACTCCATTTGTGTGAGTGGTGTACGTGTTTGCCGGCCACTTGCAGGGAATGATCCTCTCCCCCAGCCAGCAGTCTGCAAAGCTGGAAAAGTTGGGGAACTCTCCCCTAGGCTTTGATTCTGAAAAAATGATTTACAGATAGAAAAAGTTGTCCATATCAAGTTACATACAAGCTGCCAGGAGGAATCAGTGCAGAAGTATATACTCTATATTTTGAGTACATACAATTTTGGCATGTGGAAGTATATGTGGATTACTCTTTTGCAAGCTAATTTATATTGTCAAATTCTAAGAGATAAACAATATAGAAGCATACAAATCAGGAGGTGATCCAGGGGCACTGCTACTATGGTGATCCATCTTCCCAGGTTTCATGACTGAGTCATAACTGGAGTCGGTTCCACGAGAGATAAGTTGTGTCACTGTACTGCCTGGTGAAACAATTCCATTTGGCAAGGTAGAGGGTTTTCTATTGGGTAAGTCCACTGTTGCTTCATCTGAGATAATAGCTGCTGCAGGCAGGCCCACTTCATTTAGCTGACCCAAGGAGGCACTCAAAGGTCTTCGAGGAACTAGACGTTTGTTCATCTTACGAAATCTTCAAGAAAAAAAAATGGCAATCAATCAACAAAACAAAACAAAAAACAAAACAAACAGAATTGTTACAGTTGCAACAGGATACAGGCCCAATATTTACAAATATTAGAAATACATGTGGATTGTATACAACTAGATAATACAATTAGCCCTTGAATTACAATGGTAATTGGGATTGGAATTTTTATTGCTATACAATGTGGTTGTAAAACATGGCATCACATGACTGCATCACTTAACAACAGCAAACACAGCAATCCACATTCCCATGATTAATTGAACTCCACCAGTTCTTCGCTGAGGACCCATCGCAAGTCAAGCCATTCTGAGTTTGATCTGGGACTGCAAGAAGCCCCTGAACCTCAGTGCACAGCAAAGCCACCATGGAAGCCTCAGGCGCCCCAGCAGTGTGGCATGGTATGAAGCCCCAGCCACCCCAAGAAGTCCCAGACCATCATCGCAATGTAAAGTCACCGGCATCCTAGGAAGCCTAAACCACTTCAACCCAGTCCCAATCATACTCATCATCATTCTACCTGGGGTCCTGCCATCCTGCACTCTGTCACACCAACTGACCTTCAACATCCTCTTGCTTCTGCTGACAAAGCATGTCTTTCTTAGCCCTTCATAAGGCATTTGCTATCTTTCCCATGTCTGTGCTATGTGTGACCTTGGGAAGAAAGCCTTGTACAGCCAGCAGTTGACTCACGAAGGGCCGGCTGGGCATGCTTGGTCAGCTATGGAAGCAAGAAGATAGTAAACATCACCTACAGCTTAAGGGGAGGTGGAATGCAGGGGATCAAAAGGGCATAGATGGGGGGAGATAGGCAGATGGGAGGAGTTAAAACACCCCTGCAGTTGTAAATGCAGGCAGGTTGCCAAGTGTCCAAATTTTGATCAAATAATTTTGGGGAGTGATTGGAAGTCCAATTTGATCCAATTTTGATCAAATAATTTTGGGGAGTGATTGTAAGTCCCTTTGTTCAGTGCTGCCATAACTCTGAATAGTCACTGAACAATGACTGAAACTGAAGACTATCCTTTAGTCCATCTGTGGCAATCCTTTTCACTTCAAAGGCTGTAAAAGTTGCTGATCTGTAAAGCTACAAACATATCACTCTCACTTATCCACCACCTTCAGACTTGATACTCAACAATCAAATCATTCATTTCTTCCCTTGGCCCTCCCTCCTTCCCTCCCTGTGTAGTTTCTAGACAAGTAATGTCTAAGTATGAATTTTGATGATTCTGTGTTCTGTTTCTTCTTTACTATAAAAGGAAAGTAAAACTTCAAGCATTTGTACCAGAGGTGGGTTTCAGCAGGTTCTGACCAGTTCTGGAGAACCGGTAGTGGAAATTTTGAGTAGTTCGGAGAACCGGTAAATACCATCTCTGACTGGCCCTGCCCCATCTATTCTCTGCCTCCCAAGTCCCAGCTGATCGGGAGGAAATGGGGATTTTGCATTAACTTTCCCCTAGATTGGGGAGGGAATGGAGATTTTACAGTATCTTTCCCCTGCCATGCCCACCAAGCCATGCCAAACCCACAGAACTGGTAGTAAAAAAATTTGAAACCCACCACTGATTTGTACAGTGAAATCTAGGACAATGGCCCTTACTATAAATGTCTTTCACCGTGAAATCCTTTGAAGAACCAGCTACACAATGTTTCATGGTGCTTCTGCTTATATCAATAACTCCCATTTATGTTCCTATGTTGCACACATGCAGGAACCACTAGTGATTGCACTTGGTTGAGCAGCAAAACGGATGGGAGAATTATGCATGTATAGTTAGTTTACTTTATTGTCATTGCACCTCATACAATGAAATTAAATGCTATCTTCAGTGTACATTATACATAAAAAAATAAAACAAAAACACACATCTGTCACATTCTATACAATTGAATTGAAAACCCCTGATATTGCATTAATATTGCACTATACAGTAGAATTCAATATAGTTTTTGCTCTGGGATAAAAGCTATTTTTCAGCCTATTTGTCCTTGTTTCTATTATCCTGTACCGTCTGGCAGATGGTAATAGTTCAAAAAAAGGAAGCCCAGGATGAGATGGATCTTTAAGAATGCTTTGAACTTTCTTAAGGCAGCAGGAGCTATAAAGCTCTTCCAAAGAGGGGAGAGGGCAACCAGTGATCTTCTGGGCAATGTTAACGCTCTGGAGTGTTATCCTATCTGCCACTGTGAAATTGGCAAACCATACACAAGTGCAGTAAGTTAAAATATTCTCTATGGTACAGCAGTAGAAGGTCACCAGCAGTTTTTCATTCAGTTGTTGTTTCCTGAGAAGCAGCGGGTAGTTTAATCTTTGCTGGGCCCTTTTGACCAGTGCTGCAATGTGACCACCCCATCTCAGGTCCTCTTTTATAATAACACCCAGAAACTTAAAAATTGTCACTCACTCCACTTGGTCTCCATTGATAACCAAGGGCTGGATGTCACATCTATTCCTTGTATAGCCCAATATAAACTCTTTGGTCTTATTGGTATTAAGGACCAAGTTACTGTCTCCACACCACAAAAGCAACTAGTCCACCTCATCTCGATAGGTAGACTCATCCCTCCCGGATGAGTCCTACCACTGTTATATCATCTGCAAATTTATTAATAGTGTCACTGGTGTGAATGGGAATGCAGTCATGTACATAAAGAGTATAGAGTAAGGGACTCAACACACAACCCTACGATGTACCAGTGTTAATAATAAGGACTGAGGCTCTCAGCCTGGCCGTTCTCAGAGGGTCAGATTAGTTAATCTGACCCTCTGAGAGCGGCCAGGCAGGAAATCCATAATCCAAAGGCAGATTGAGTAAGAAAGCCCAAGATCCATAAATTTAGATACTAGTCTATGTGGAAGAATTGTGTTAAATGCAGAGCTAAAATCTATAAAAAGCATCCTCACATAGTCCCATTCCCGCTGTTCCAAATGAGTCAGAGCAGTATGAAGAGTGATGGCTACAGCATTCACTGTAGTTCTATTTGTTCTGTATGCAAACTGGTATTTATCAAATGTATGCGGAAGATCAGAAATGTGCCGACAGATCAGTTTCTGAAAGCACTTCATGATGATAGGAATGAGTGCCACTGATCTGTAATAGTTGAGGTTATTGATAGGGAACTTCTTTGGCAGTGGAACAATAGAGATGACAGATCAGTGATGGTTAACCTTTTTGGCACCAAGTGCCAAAACTGAAGTGTGTGTGCATACCGGAGCACTGGAACCCAGAAGAGCAGCTGGCAATGGCATGTGTGCCCACAGAGAGGGCTCTGTGTGCCACCTGTGGCACGCATGCCATAGGTTCGCCATCACGGTGATAGACAATGATGGAACAAAAGCAAGGAAAAACATTAAGTTCCAATATTAACAGGGATAAGATGAAGATGATTTTATGTTTCTGAAAGGACTAAGAGAAAGATGAATTACAAAAGACTAAAAGGATTTGAATGCTAGCAGGTGGGCTAGCAGCTGATTGATGCTTATCTCGGATCTTTAGTTCAGAGTAAAAAACAGTAATGTAACACAACATTTCCCACATGTTAACTGCACATTTTTTAACTCTGCCTTCAAGTATGGCCATATCACAACTTATTTGCAGTAATTGTTTCCTAATGATCCACTAACTCACAGTTAACCAACCTTTCCAGCTTTGCAGACCAGTGGTGGGGAGAAATGGTTCTGTGCGAGTGGCCGGTAAGCGTGCCTGTACAGCTCCATTTATGTGAGCAGTGGGCACATGTGCTCACTTTTTGTGCACATGGAGTGCACACACCTGCCTGCCACTTCTGAGGCCCAGTTTCTAATAGCTCACGGCCCAGTAGTGGGTGGCGGCCTGGGGGTTTGGGGACCCCTGCACTAGATCATTTTTTTCACTGAGCTATTTATCAGGATTCCAAATTTTTGGGTTATTAATTATTGCCAAAAAAATTTCAATTGTATTACTTCTAAATAGGAAATCCTACAATAAATGAAGATGAAACACATCTTGAGACCTTATCTCATCTTGTATTTTTTTAAAATTATCAACAAATACAATCAGAATCATGTCATAAGATAAAACAATAAAAACAGAGACAGGAAATATAATAAAATCATATGTTCACAAATTGTAAAATAGCAAGAAGATTAAGTAAAAATCCAAAACTGAAGAAGACAAGAAGATAATTTTTTTGTAGCTGCTTTTAAGAAAGACTACACTTGCTCAAAAACATCTCTTCCCAACTCACATTTCTAATAAGTTCATCCTCAAATGTAAATATGCTGAATATTTCATTGCTCAGCCCAAGTGAAATAAGTTAAGGATCCAGTCCTCGACTTCCTGAATAGCCAGAGAAATGACTGAAGCCTGGGAAATGGGCTCCTTTCAATAAATAAGAGTGCTGATTTACCACCAGCTTATCAAGTTCTTAGGAGCTGAGGACTTGGAAGTACAAGAAAACAGCCAATGACTTAATAACCGGCCATCAACACCCCAATCTACAACTAAAAAGTCACATACAACCAGGCACCACATAAATACTATGCCTAGAATAACCTAAAGCATACATTCTGATCAGAGACAAGTTCCCGGAGGATGGGATCCAGCATGAGTCTGAAAGCTCGGAAGACTAAAACTCTGGTCCTGGTGATGGACCCAAATTGGATCCTACAACATTATCTTGGGACACATATATTTGCCTTAATTCATGAAATAAATTCCTCTTTAATAATATTTTAATAATTAAAACAGAAGTTCAATTAAATATTTTTATAATTTCTTAAATGCCTTCTAAAAGAATACAACCATAGTAATACTTACCAATTGTTGTATCTAAAGGTCAACTTTAAAAATATACTTCCCCCCCCTTATAATACAAGCAATTCCTAATTAAAATTTTTAAAAATCTCTAAGGTTGATGCATCCAGCTAAATATATTATTAATAAAATGCTACTGTATGACTTATAAACTGCTGTTTCCCAATTTTTGTTTGAATGATCAAAAGTTTTACTATGCTGATCCTGAGGATGACTCAAATTGAACTGAATGATTCCGACTTTAAGCTCATATATAATATTTAAGGTAGAAGTAGAACAATGACATGGAACTTACTTTTCTAGTTCTTCCTGTGAGTGTGCAAATGTGCAGCTGGCCCCACGGGGGCATTCTCTTCTCTGCTTCATATCTCGACACATATATGTCTTGTACTTGCTGTGCTGAGGTGGCTAAATTAGATAAAAAAATACAAAAGATTATTTGGAAAATTGTTCTCCAAATTAAACAGAAAAAAAATCTCATGAAAAAATACAGAAAGATGTCTTTGTTAAAAATGGCATGAGTGACTATGTTTTATGACTGTAATTGTCATCAAAATCTATATAGAAAATAAAATACCAGTTTTGTTCATATAACCATGCGCAAGATCATCCTTTATGTACTGATACAGTAGGTTATTTAAAAAAGAAAACTTAATCATATCATTTAATAGTGTGAATATTATAGATAGGGATAAGTAATAATATAGTATACTAACCTCACAGAAAACTAAGTAGTTGACTGATCTTGGCTTCAAAGAATGCCTAAAATCTATTATCCCTTGTGGTAATTTGTTATCTTACATACAATTTGAAAGAATAAACAACTGTTTTAATTCAGAAAGAAGCCCTTTGTCTAGGTCAAACTCAAGGCGGGACCTGTCTGGAAATATCAAAGGACTGGCCCGCAGTGCCTCTGCCGGCCAAAATGGGCCTCTTGGTGGCCCATTTTTGGCCTCCCACAGCACTCTACTGGCCAAAAATGGGCCACAGAGTGCTGCTGAAGGACTGCATTGGACTGGATTACAATTATGTGGCCTCAAGTAAGTGCCTGATCTGGATAGAAAACAAGAAATATTTTAAGTTAATACTACAGTTTAATGCCAGATTTTATATACTGTAGGTCCATTTAATCTACAATCAACAATCTAGAATCGACACCATTTCTATTTACTACCCTGGAAATGTACCTCTGCTGTTAGAACTTGTATTATCATGTTATTTATGTTACTGTATTTTTATTATTAGTTGAATAATAAAAATACAATAGTGTAAATAACTTTTCTGCCTGGAAAAGCAATTTACTATTAAACAATAGGTATAAATTTAGAAATAAAAAGTTTAATGAAGTATGAAGAATAAGTAATAAATGTTTGCCAGTAATATCTGGTAGAAGAGATAGAAAAATGGTTATAGTAAAGAACAGTGTAAAGAAAGAAGGGAAACAAATGCATCTTGAGCCTGTGTCAAACGCCCACCAAAGGCCACATATCCCCAATTGTCCAAAGTCAAACACAACCCTGATGCAGCCCTCAATGAAATTGAGTTTGATACCCCTGGTTTAGGTGCACCTTTCCCAAGCTCTGCACTTTATACCAGGGGTCTCCAATCTTTCATGTTTGGTGGACTGGCGGTGGTGATGGTGAAGGAAGGGAATGGTTTCGCATCATTTTCACAAATACAGCTTCACGTGTGCACACATACTGTGTTTGTCCACCACTTCCATAGCCTGGTTCCAAACACTGCACTGTAGATCAGGGGTTGGGGACCCTAGCTATTCACTATACCTGTTGCTGATCTGCTCCTTTTTTGCTATGATTCTGGATGTAATCAACCAGCCCATGTACCACAGTCCGTACAGCAACTAATCCATTCTCAAGCTGTTCCCATGTGGGTGGTGGAGCATCTAGTGTTTAGAAGAAAAAAAACCCTGAATTTTTCTCAGCAATGGGAAATTTTATGGAACAAAAAAATCTTTCATCATAAAAACCATTTGGTTTTTTTTATGACATTGAAAATCTAAGACATTTACAAGGATGTAATGATACACAAGAATTAAGATTTGATTTTGAAAAGCAAATTAGTTTCTTTTATGACAAGAACAGGATCCTCTGGCTATTTATTTACTTTCTTTTTCAAAATAAACTTAGTTGGTTTTACATGGTGATTTATGTTAGTATGTTTTTGTTATATTTCTGCACTGGGCCTTTCTGGCAAGAATACAATTCAATACAGACATAAAACAATAAAATAAATATATCATAAAATAACATGATCTTTGAAATTGTCATGAGATTTTTACTTTCTTAAAATTATGTTTATGTGTTTCTTGAGGTTAGAGTATCATCTTCAGGGAGTGGAAATTTTATATAAAACAGAATGTGCAGTCAGGGGAGGCGTGGCCAGTGTCGCGGGCGAGACGGTCGTAAACCCCGATATCTCCGGGGTTTGCGCCGATATCCCCCCGCCCAGGGGGTCTGTCCGAACTTTGGATCGGACCATAGCTGCCTCGAAGGGGCAGCGAAGAGTGGGGGAGCCACCGGAGCGAACGGGGAGATGGCAAACTCCCCATAGCTCTGGATCTTTTCCCCCGACCCAGCAGGGAGGAATGCAGCACCACAGCCCATCATGGCACCTGCACCAAAGCCGCGGCGGCCACAAGAGCAAGCAGGAGGAAGAAACATCAAGAAACAAATTGTTGAAGTCGGGTGAGTGATGATCTCACGAAGAAAAAATAAGAATTTAAAATAGGCACAAGCCTTGGGGAGAACTTGCATATTGGTGGCTAATTGAATAACAAGTGAAAGTGAAAATCAATTTGGAGAATACACATTTGGGAAGTGAAAGAGAGAAGATAGGGCTTGGAATGGAAGCAGAGCCCCATTTAAATAAAGAAAAGGAAAATAAATTTTTTCCAAGTAAACAATGGTTTGGAGATTCTTGGAAGTCTTAACGGATTATATTGGAAACTAAAGAAATAGGAGAAAAAAGTAAAAGAAACTATTGAATTGTTTTTTATGCGAATATCTCAAATCCTTCTGTTTTAAATTTATGGAATATTAAAGATATCAATAGGACATAAAAATCTGGAAGATAAATAAATACAATTAAGGAAAATCTTGGAAAATTGACCTCCACGTACGAAAGCATTTGAGAACAAAGGAACTTTGTCACCAAAATGGCTACTTATAGTAACTGTTTCAAAAGGAGACATCTAGAGGCAGAGGAAGATAGCTAGAGGATTGGTGTTGCTGGAACTACACAATGGCTTTAGAAGAGAGTTTCAGATGGCATGTCTTTGAACTATAGAAACTGAATTCTCTATTTAAACAAGAATCCAGAGGCAAAGAAAGTATGTAAGAATGGAATAGCAGACTATTCCCCATGGAGAATGTTCTGTGGGTATGCGCACACGACATTTTTTTGAAAGGAACTTATGGCTGCCTTTATAATTAGAGGCAGAGGAAAATAGCAAGAGTCGAATAGCTTTCTTGTGACTATTCCCATGAGGATTGATTTCGCTGGGACCACACAACAGTTTCAGAAGAGATTTCTAGATGTTGTGTCTTTGGATTGTTGATTTAAGCGGAGAATTCCTTACTTAAGAAGAATTCAGAGGCAAAGAAAGAAAGTAAGAATGGAATAGTGGACTATCCCACAGAGCAAGTGCTGCTGATGTAGACACACTACATTTTTTTGAAAGGAACTAATGGCTGCTTTTAGAGTTATGTTAAGAAATTTATTTTAGAAAATGTTAATATCTATATTAAAATATGAGTGACAACTATGATAAAAATAATTGAAGTTTCGGGAAATGGAGGGAAAAATACTAGAATAAATTGAGATAAGAGGGAAATGAGTGTTATTATATTGAAGAAAAAATTCTCTTTTTTTGTTCTTACAAATAAGTAAGGTAATGAAAGGATTTGATAAAACTTCTAAGGAAACAGTTAATATTTTGGGGGAATAACTGGGGGAAATAATTAGTGATTACCCTTGCAAATGTTAAATTTTCTGTTTGATATTAAAATGGATTAGATGGAAAACTTTAAATATATGTTATTGATTTAGAGGCAGAGGAAGACGAAGGGAAGAATGAAATTGTCTATGTGATCTCTGGGCAGTTTTAAAAAATATTTTAGATAGGATGACCTCTGATTAGTAATGTAGATATAAAGCTGAGAAATTTTAAAATGTAAATAGAATTTATTAATGATGTTAAAGGGAATTAAGCACGGGGACTAGACTTCATTTAAATATTTTCCTGAATGGGTTGAATTTGATTTACTTCCATAATCAGATTGTGTGCAAATAAATAATTGAATTTGAAGAAGGAAAATACACTGTATTAGACTATAACTTAGGTGAAACTTGATATGTTTAAAGATGTACCTGACCAATAATTTGTTCACAATGATTTTTTTTATTATGCTTGTAAAAAAATTAAAAAAAAATTGGCCAAAAAAAAAAAAAGAATGTGCAGTCAGCACTAACTTTTGATTTATACACAGTTCTCAAAAAATTATAGTCCACATATAGGAAAAATTTGGAACTGGTGGTCAAAAAATATAGATTCAAAAAATTGATGAAACTGACTCTAGTCCACAAAAGCTTATGCCCTAATAAATATATTAGTCTTAAGGTGATATAAAAACTGTTGTCTGCCTGCCTGCCTGATTACCCATCCGCCCATCCATCCATCCAAATTTACCTGGACTAGGATCAATATTTGCAAGAAGTTCAAGATGGGGTCGAAGCCGGGTCAAATTAGCTGGATCACCAGTCCTCTGGAGAGCAATTGTTAATTCCTGAACACTTTGTGCAAAAGAGGCTGGGGTCTGCAACTTAACACATTCACATATTAATCATTAGAAATGCTTTCTGTCCACATGGACATCCAATCAAGCACCATGAGAAAATACATGTTAACATTATCTTAATTATTTATGACTTGATATAAAGCATGTTGTCTTCCAAAATTTGGTGTCTTCTCCAGAAATAATGCACTAATTCCTAATAATAGTAGAAAACAGTATACAAAGACACTAAAATGAGTTTTCAATCAAGAAAAATGCTATTATAAGAAGAGAAAAGTGAAAAAATGATTAACTTCTGGCATCTTTTGCACTCATCCTTCCATTTCAACAATATCATTATTAGTTATGTATAAACAAAGATCTGGGTTTTTTTGCACTGCATACACGAGTTCCCTCATAGGCTCTGGGTCTCTCGATAGGCTCTATTTACTTAGTACACAGGAGTAAATGCATGTTAAAGTGGATGAAAATTTCGAGTATCAAATCCTGAGTATCAAATCCTGAAAAACCAATTAAGGTTTGCTTTATTTTATCAGGATTAAACGCTGCATGGAAAAACAACATGCAGAAAACTATTGAATTTTATTTATTAAAATTAATCTGTAGTTTCATAACACACTAGCATGGGAAAACTGCAATGCTTTTCCCAGTTGGACTGCAAGAAACTCCTTCCACATTATGGTCTCATACAAGCCTAGGCCTCCAACATCACAGACTAAAGCTAAAAATTACTCCTGAAATGCTTCCAAATCATTTTAAGAACTTGCCTGGTACAGCGTTATATAAATGCTCTGTAGCCTTTTTCCCCCAATGTAAGTACCTTCCAAAGTACTACTTAGAGCAACAATCACATCTTAGCTTTAAGCTTAAGAAATGATCTAGGATGATCTAGGGCTGTTTTTCTTTTTATTCAAGGAGTTAATAACATTCAGGAACATTATTACTACTAGAAATAAATGTATTTTATATGAGTTCCTACATAAAACCCTCTCAAAGTGATTTACAAAATATAAAATATACCATAAAATAATAAAACAGTTTTAAAGATGATGATAATAATAATAGCAGAAATAAAAAGCATTCATCTGGAATTCACAAATGAATATTAAAGTGAAAATAGGTAAAAACACACTTTCTAGTTTAGGCTATAATAGCAATACCATTTAAGACTTATATACAGCTTCACAGTGCTTTTACAACCCTCTCTAAGGCATATTGCCCCCAACAATCTGGGTCCTCATTTTACTGACCTCGGAAAGATGGAAGGCTGAGTCAACCTTGAGCTTGGTGAGATTCGAACCGCCAAATTACAATCAGCTGGCAGTCAGCAGAAGTAACCTGCAGTACTGCATTCTAACCACTGCACCACCACGGTTCATAATAGGCCCTACGTCTAAAATGGTGAAAGAGGTTCCCAGGTATTTTGGATCAAAGCTAAACTTTACAGGTAAGGAGGATACTCCATTCCCACTATAGGTAGTTCTCAACTTACAGCCACAATTGAGCCCCAAATTTCTATTGCTAAGCAAGACAGTTGTTAAGTGAGTTTTGCCCCATTTTACAATCTTTCTTGCCAAGTAGTTAAATGAATCACTGCAGTTGTTTAGTAACATGGTTGTTAAATGAATCTGGCATCCCTAATGACTTAGCTTGATAAAAGGTCGCAAAAGGTGAACACATGACCCTGGGACACAGCAACCCTCATAAATACATGCCAGTGGTCAAGTGCAGGAATTTTGATCATGTGACCATGGATATACTGCAACACTAGTAAGTGTGAGTCATAAGTCACTTTTTTAAGTGCTGTTGTAACTTCAGTCATTAAATGAATGGTTGTTAAGTTGAGGACTACCTGTACAAAGTTGGACTGAAAAAAAATGTAATTGGTGCACTTCACATATAAATATGAATTTCTCTTTACAATTTTATCAGCATTTTTAAAATTGATTTGAGAAACAAAAGGGTAATGATTTAAAGAGATACTACCTTGTCAATAATGGACTGCATGTGGGATTTGTGAGACTGGTCTCCATATAGCAATGAAGACCATTGATCTGGAGCTATGCGCAAACCAGCCTCCATAGCAATTTGTACAATTTGGGAATCATGTTCTCTTCTCAGAGCTTCATATGTTCTGAATTCCTCCTTCAGCTGCATTAGGGAGGAATCCTCATCACGTTTAGTCACCTGGTGGAGGAAAAACTATTAAAGTAAGATAAAATAATGAACCTAAGGAATAAGTGTGCCTAATCAAGTTTCTCTCTTGCAAATGATAATTCGGCGGAACTTTTTGCATCATGCCATTTGTGCAAAAGAAGTTCTCACACACACACACACACACACACACACACACACACACAAAATTTAAGAATGGACATAACTACCAGATAAAGTAGATCCACAAGCACTTAAGTTCTTTTGTACCTTGAAACAGGAGGCTCTGTAAAGAAGCTGGACAACATGCCCAATGCTGGTTTTAGAAGCCTGAGGAAATCGTGGCTCCAACCTCTGTACCACAAAGAGAACCAAGACTTTTCGAGATAAAGCAGATCCATCTTCTAAAGCTAAAAGAACTAACTTCAGGGCTTCCTCCTGCATCGCTGGAAAATCAAGAGAACCATCACAGAATTAATATAGGATTTTTGTAGATATTACAAATTCTAAGAATTAGCAACTATATTAGGAGGTATACAAATCTCCAGGTTATATGAGGATCGTGCTAGAAAAGGGGCATTGGTCTCACCTGATATGCTCCTTCTCGCTGTGTGGAGATAGTATCCAGGAACAGGTTGACTTCATCTGCTAGCTGATTGGACTGAGTCTGTCAGAGCTGAGGACACATCTCCCTTATCAATGGTCCCCAGCTTTTAGCGAAGACTTATTTACAGACTTGACGTGTCTTGTGCTAAGGTTTTCCTCCTTTGGACACAGGACTAGACGGTCTTCAGGGTGGGGCTGGATGCTATCTCCACCCAACGAGAAGGAGTGTATCAGGTAAGACCAGGGGTGAAATGCTCCCGGTTCGGACCAGATCACCCGATCCAGTAGCAGTAGATGGCAGCGGGTGGTTCGGAGAACCCGTAGCAAAAATCCCTGGCTCCACCCTCTGCCCCTGCTAAGCTGCGCCATCATCAGTTTTTTTTTACTTTTAAAAGCATTTTTTCTTCAGCTGAAAAAATGCTTTTAAAAGTAAAAAAAAAAGTCTTTAATGATCGCGTGGCTCAGCTGGGATATTTTACAACCTCAGCCGAAGAGGTTGTAAAAAAAAAGTTTTTAAAAGGCTCCTCTGGCGATCCCAGCTGAGTTGCCTATCACCAGAATCTTTAAAAAACATGTTTTCTACAAGCTCTTCAGCCAAAGAGATTGTTAAAACTATCCTTTTAAGAGGTTCTGGCGAGCAGGCAACTTCAGCTGGGATTGTCAGAGGAGCCTTTTAGAATAGTTTTTTCCTCTGGTGATCCCAGCTAAGTTGCCTGATCATCACAGGCTTTTAAAATCATTTTTTTACAACCTCTTACAACAGCCCCCACCCATGCCCACTCAATCGCCCGGTCCCACTTGCCTTTTGGGCTCGCTAAGCCTTGCTTTGCTTTGGCTGCTGCAATCAGTTGCATCAGCTAGCAACTGAATCTGCCTGCCTGCAATCCATCTCCTCGGTGAGCAACTCAATCTGCCTGCCTCCAATTGGGTAAGTAACTGGGGGTGGAGCTTTAAAAAATAATTAATTGGGTTTTTGTTAAGGAGTTTTTTTTTTAGACAGCAATTTAAAGTTAAGGAAGTTTTAAATTTAGCTGCTTTTATCTAAAACAGATATCTAAAACACCTTAGTAACTTTAAGGCTTCTGGACTTCAACTCCCAGAGTTCCTCAGCCAGCTTTGCTGTGTGAGCTTTGCTGGCTGAGGAACTCTGGGAGCTGAAGTCACAAACCTTAAAGTTACTAAGGTTGGAGACCCCTGATCTAAAAATATAAAAAAATATAAATAAAATAAAATAAAATAAATTATTTTATTTTAAAATAAAATAATTGTAGAGCTTTCTGAGATTTGGTGTGTTTCTGTATTGTTTCACTCTAACTACACAAACACACAAAATCTCACAAAGCTGTATGTGGCATTGTGTGTGTGTGAGTCAGTTGTGTTGTGTTGTGTGTATGTAAAGTGTGAAAGTTGGTTTTTGAGCTTTTTGTGGCTGTGTGAGGTTCCTGCTTGTTGCAGGGGCTATTTTGGGTGAAGTGCAGCTGCTTTTACATTGTGTGTTGTGTTGTGTGTGTGTAAAGTGCGAAAGTTGTTTTTTGGTACCTCTTGCTGTTTTGTATACTTAGTTTATTATTTTTATTATTTATTGTTATTGGCCACGCCCCCAGTGATCTGACCACCAAGCCACGCCCACCAATTAAGCCACGCCCACAGAACTGGTAGGGAAAATTTTTAGATTTCACTCCTGGGTAAGACCAATGCCCCTTCTCCATTGTGGTGGAGATAGCATCCAGGAATGGGACATACCAGAGCTGGTGGTGGGCTGCAGTCTGGTCCAAAGTCCCCTGTTCAGAATGGACCGACTCGCCTGCCAAAGGCCGCTTCAGCCAAACTGAAGGTGTCCAGCTTGTAATGTTTGATAAAAGGGAATGGAGAGGACCATGTAGTTGCTCAACATACCTCCTCGATAGAGGCTTGCATTGCCCACCCCTCTGTCATTGCTGCACTCCTGGTGGAATGGGCTGTTACCTGCCGAGGTAAAGCAAGAGCCTGGAGTTCGTAGGCCTTGGCAATGCACGCCTGAATCCAGCGGCTCACGGTTGATAGAGTGACTTTGTTGCCCAGGGTAGAGGGCTAGGACACAAAGAGGGACTCTGTCTTCCTGAAGGAGGAAGTCCTCTTAATGTACATGTGGAGGGCCCTCCCTACATCCAAGGTATGCCACTTCTTCACCAGGGCGTGTACTGGGCCAGGGCAGAAGTCAGATAGTGCAAGTTCCTGAGCCCTGTAGAACCATGAGTCCACCCTGGGAACAAAGGAAGGGTCCAACCACAAGACCATCCTATTGGGATGGAAGATACAGAGGTCCTTCCTGACAGAGAGGGACTCCAACTCTGAAATTCGTCTAGGTTCATTGTGCCCTTAATGAACCTGCACATGGCCGGGTGTTGAGCGAGGGACTCCAGATCTCCGCAAGAGAGGACCGAGGACAGGGTACATCTGTCGACGAATAGTGTTGGGTGATAGCCCCTTGTCTAGTCCTTCTGGAGGAACTCCAGTATCTGGCTACGGATACCGATGAATGGTTCAATCCCAACCTGGAACACCAGGCACAAAAAGTTTTCCAGGCTGCAGCATATATCCAGGCCTCCTAGAGGCCTGTATAGTCTGAATTACCCTGGAGAAATAATTGTCCTGGCTCAGAAGCCTCCGCTCAAATATCAGATGGTCATTTGGAGCCACTGTGGGTCCGGGTGGACCAAGGCCCCCTGGGTGAGGGAGATTCTGTCTGGCAGTATCCTTCAAGGTCTGGTCACTGACCGGTTGACCAGGTTGGTAAACCATGGCCTTTGGTAAACCATGGCCAGTGTGGAGCCAGAAGTAGGACCTCTGCCTTTTCCACCAATACCTTCCAGATCACCTTCAGAATGAGGGGAAATAGAGGGAATGCGTAGATGAATCCTTGGGCCAAGGACTGCAAATCACGTGATTCCCTGCAATCACGAAATACCTTTCTTTTTTTTTAAATCAAGTTTTATTTTTTTTCTTTCACACACACACACACACATATTTTATGAACAGAGTATTGGCCATATCATATCTTATACAACTTGTCATATCCAAATACATTTTACATAGTTACAATTTCTGCCAAAATATTCTTTTTCCATATTTTTAAATCATATCTTAATATTTCTATGCTTATTATATAAACAACATCTTCTTCCGCCCTCAAATTCTACTTTCTCCATTTTTAATCATATATATTCTTTTAACTTTCATAGTAATTCATTCTTTATCCTGATAGATGTAAATGTGTTCGGAGTTGCCTTTCTTTCATTTCATCTTTTTTGTTTTACAGTAATCTTCCTTCTTTTTTTCCTCTTTCCTCTCCCTCCTTTCTTTTATCCTTCCTACTTTCTTCTTTCCTACTCTTCTACTCCTTCTCCACTTCCCCTTCCTTTCTCCGCCTCCTCCTTTCTTCCTCCCTATCTAACCTTTTCTCCTACTCTTATTTTCTTTCCCTTTCTTCCTCTCCTCTTCCCTTTCTTCTATTCCTCTCTTCTTCCTCTCTTCTCCCTTCCTTCCATCTCCCTACTACTCCTTTTTTCATTCTCTCTATTGCTGTATTCATTTTCAGTTCAGTATTTTCCACTATTGTGTCCAGGCAGCCCGATTTTTCCTCCATTTATTGAATATATTTTTCAGAATTCCCATCATATTTTTAAATTATTAACAATGTATTTCAGCTTATTCCATTTTTACCTTAAAACTTTTTAATTAAATTAACCTTCCACCTCTTATTTTCTTTAATTCCTAATTTCTTATTCCCACATCAATGAATTGTTTCTCTTTTACTAGCATTTTAATTTTATATTTCAATTTCAATTATTTTCACATATAAACCATTCTGTCTTTCACATTGCATCTGCTGATCTATTTTACATTAGACAATATACTTCTTTTTTGCTTCTTACATACATTTCATCCTTAATTACATCATTTACTAACATTTCAATTTTGTATCTTAATTTCAATTAATTATTCCATTTTACAGTAATCTGTATATTTCTTCTGATTTACTTCTTACATATAATTTCTACTACTAATACCATTCCCTTAAATGTTTTAATTCCCTTTCTACTATCCATTTTTCTTCCCCTTTTAACCATTTTCTTTTGGTCTCTCCAGAATTCCATTTCTTAATATTTTCCTCCCTTTCTCCCATTCTCTTATTTCCTCCTTTTTCTTTTTGTATTTATTGTATCTTCCTTCCTGCATTCTCTAGTTTTTAAGATTGTTACTCTTTTAATTCCCCCTCTCAATCTTTTCTAATTTCCTTCTCTTCTCTTCTTTTTTGAGAAATATTCCCCCCATCCATTTTTATTTTGTTACTGTCAATCTCAGTGTAATTATCTATTTTTAATCTTCAATTATTTTCTTTCCAACATATGTTCTTGCTTCTCACTTATATTTCCTTTTTCCTTTTTTGTACTCTAACCAGTCCTCTGCTTCTTTATTTCCCTTAAACACTTCTCGCACCTTTTGAAACATCTCCCTTAGTTCCTCATACTCATGCTCCTAATTTTCCATGTTGCCAATTCAAAAAGAAAATATTTTTTAGTTTATTATTATTTTAGCTTGTGTATAATTCAAATTCAAGTCCATATAATGTCTCTTTTTTCTTTCCAAGTAATGTCCAATTCAGGTATTCATTTAGACCATTCCAGTTTAAAACTTTATTCTTTCCACCTCCCACGGTAGTTTGAATCCTTTGTTCTTTCAGTCTTTAAAACACACTTTTCCCCCACCAACTGATGTCTCTCTCCAATCCACAAATCCCCAGATAATAAAATATTAATTGTAAATCCACAAAGACAATACTTTCTCTTCTTCTATTAACTCCTTTTATTATTACAGAATGCTTTCCCTCAGTTTTCTTTTTCTTATATTATTTTTAATTCTCTCCAAATCCAATTTTAAATCCAGGTAGAAAGTTTTCCTTTTAGGGCTTTAGTTTTTTAAGTATCTTTTTGGTTTTTTCCCCTTCACTTTGAATTCCCAAGTGCCAATTAGCTGCTTATTTCAGGTTGGGACCTCTTTTAAGCTTTTAAAGAGTTTTTCTTCTTACCTGTGAGTTGGCCAATCACTCACCCGGTAACAATACTCCATTCAATCACCGCTCCTGCATAAATCTTAGTCTGGTTGCCCCAGCTTGTAGCAGTCGTTTCAATGGCCACCACCCCCACCGCCAGATCAAAGAGCTGCCTCCAACCCTTTCAGGAACTTGCCTGTTCCTCTTGGTCTTCCGAGGTGCCTCTCTTTCTTCCCCGTCCTTCCAAGATGGTTCCTGTCTGAAGACACCCCGCTCCCCGCAATGGTTTATCTGGCTGGATTTCCAGCCAGTATCACCGCAATGTTTCCGTTTCTCACAAAATAACTTTCTGTGATTATGCAGATCGATTGGCCTTCAACAGGCTCGAGCTGAAGCTCTTCACGCTGGGATCAGTCTGGCAGCTCCACCGGTCAGACCGGGAGCCAGCCAAGTGGGTGTCAATCTCCCCTGAAAGGTCTTTGCTGTGAAAAATCCAGGAATAGCAAGTTATCCAAAATCCTCTTGGAGAGCTGCTGTTAAGGGCGTTGCAAATGTCCGGTGCCAACTGCTGGAGACTAAGGGCTTGGGAGAGCTGTTTGAAGGGGGTCCGGAGTGCAGGAAGTCCACCTGAATAAGTGTGGCTGTTGTCCGCTCCCTTGGTTTATAGCGGGCTTGGGCTTAGCCCTTCACACTTGTAAGAAACCTGAGGCTCCACTGGCTGAGATCGGAAGCCAGCTGGGTGGTAGTTTGTTCAACGATCTCTGTTGCTGAAGAGAATCCTGGAGATTTGTAAGGAGTAATTGTAAACACGCTTTCCAGAATGGACTGGAGTGACTGCATCTTGAACTGCCTGTAAATGAGTAGGCGATTCAGCTTTTTCAGGTCCAGAATTGCCACCCCCACCCCCCTGAGGCTTTTGGGATTACAAAGAGGATGGAAGAGAATCCCAGCCCGTTGGTCCTCTGGAACCGGTTGGATTGCCTAAATGTCCAACAGATATTGAATAGCTGTTTCCATGAGGACCTTCTTCGATTTGTCCCTTGAGATGGGACAACAAATGAAAAACCTCGGGGATGTGGAGAGGAACTTCAGGGAGAGGCCCAATCTTACCATCTCCAGGACCCAGGCATCTGTGGTGATGTCCTCCTAATGCTTGACAAATAGAGCCAGGCGGCCCCCAATGAGAGATCTTGCCATCACTTTGAGCATCAAAGGGAGCGACCTCCTCCACCCCGAAAGGGCCACTTGTGCTGTAACTGCCTGTTCCTGCCCGACCTGTCCTACTGTTGTTCTTGTCTCAGGAAGTAAGGTCTCTGTGACCGTTGAAACCCAGAACTGGAGTCCGGCGCACGACCAGAGGGGCGGTGAAAGTAAGGTGAGGCACAAAATTTGCCTTGCCAGGAGAAAGCTTGCAGAAACTTCCTCCTATCCTTGGACTCCACTAAGATGGGGTCCAAGGCATCCCCAAACAGCTTCTCCACTTTAAAGGGTGCCGAGGCTAGCCTCCATTTGTGCCTGGTATCCGCCTGCCATCGACGGAGCCATAGCAGGCAGTGGGAAGCCACTGATGATGCTATGGCCTTTGAGGCATACTTGGCCGTGTTGAGCGTAGCGTCGGCTAAGAACTCCACTGCGGAGATAAGTTTATCTCTTGGTGGGTTCAAATGTCCCCAGCTGTAATGCGTTCCTGCATCTGATGCAGCCAGAGAGGCTCTGTTGAAAAAAGAGGTGAACATGACAGCCTTGACCGCCCATGCAGCCACCTGATGGCCTCTTTGAAGCGCTTGCTCTGCCCTCTTGTCCTCCGCCTTTAGTGTTTCCTCTGGATCACTGGGTATGATTGAGGGCAAGGACAGGGCAACCACTGGAGCATCTACCATAGGTGTCTGGAGGCGCCTGGGTCAGCTCTGGTCCCACATTATAGTTTCCTCTCTGACGGTGGGTTGGGGCCTGTCCCTGGAGAGGTCCATTGTCTTTGTACCACATCAATGAACAGCCTGGGTGAGGGAATCACCTCTGCTGTAGTGGTTGGCTCCAAAAATAGGAAGTCCATAGGAACTGCCGCATCAAAGGCGGGATCTGACCCAGGCAGATCGTATTTTATGCCTTGAATGTAAACACATCTGTCCTAGCCGAGTCAAAAGCTGGAACCATTGGTAAGGGAGGTGTGTCCTCACAGCTCTGAAAGACTCAGTCCAATCAGCTAGCAGACGAGGTCAACCCGTTCCTGAATGCTATCTCTACCACAATGGAGAATATCTCATTCCCCTAGAGCATAATTTACTTGCGTTAGAAGGAACCAGACAATTTTCATTTTCATAACAATTACTAGTCTGTATGTGACATGGTTTTAAAAATAGGAATGACCGAATGCAAATACAAACGTACCAAAAAAATTATATGTGCTAAAAACCCCAAGTATATTCTTTACTGCAAATAGTTCATCATAGGATTAATTATGCCACTTAATATTTCAATCCAATACATATTGCAATATTTAATACAGGCAGCTGACTTACAACCATTCATTTAATGACTGTTCAAAGTCACAATAGAACTGAAAAAAGTGACTTATGACCAATTCTAACACAATTATCCCCTGTGCAGCATCCCCACAGTCACGTAATCAAACTGTGGGTGCTTGGCAACTGACATGTATTTATGATGGTTGCATCATCCTAGGGTCTTGAGATTGTCATTTGCAACCTTCATAGGGAGCTTCTAATAAGCAAAATCAATGAGGGAAGCCAGATTCGCGTAACATCCGCATGATTCACTTAACAACTGCAATGATTGCTTAACAACTATGGCAAAAAAAGTCATAAAATGGGGCAGAACTGACTCAAAAACTGCCTTGCTTAGCAGTGGAATTTTGGGATCAATTGTAAGTTGAGGACTCCCTTTAATGAACGTTTAAGCAGTTGATCTTACTCCTTGCAATTAAGAAGTGGGCCTTGAGTGCTACGTTGTGTCCCCTAAGGCAGAATCCACCAATTGTTGGATGGGCATTCTGAAATTGAAGTTCACATGTCTGAAGGATACCCAGGCTAGGGAAGGCTGCTAGGACAGCTTTAGGTAACAACTAATTCCAAAAATTCAAATGCTGAATTTTTATAACTGAAGTAGTGGAAACTTATTAAATATTACTTTATATTTTTCTTGAAGTCTGAAATTTTGTTAGTTTATATTTGAGAGGCTTTTTCCTTGATTACTTTATCTGGTACTGCTCGAGCCTGTATTGAATCTTTAAACAATTTAATAAAATACCATCCTACTGTATAGCTGAACACTTAGTAAGTCTTTAGTAAAACCTGTCAAATCTGTGCAATGTTAAGTAGAAATAAACCACACTATCATTAAAAAAGAATAGATTTTTTAAATGCTTTGCATTGTTCAAATATAAAAAATATGTAAAGCATTTTTGCTCATATCACAGCTGATCATCTTGCTGATAGAAAACCATTTTCCCTGCTACATACCTGGTCCAAGGAACTGACAGCCTCTAGCCCTCACTGCAGCCCAAAGGTTTGAAGATAATTGCTGGGGATTCTGGTGCTGAAGAATAAGCTCAGTAACAGTTCTTTCACCCAGAGATCGTGCTGCACGCATAGCTCGGATCCGCCCTTCTTCTTCCACCAGCTGGCAATGGACTAATGTCACAAGCTTCCTTTGCATGGGCCGACTAAGCACACTCTGAGTTGTGCTGTTCAATCCTACACCTTTATGAAGAGAAAAAAAATATTTTTTTGAATTTCTTGAGGGCAATGCAAAAGTTATATACAATCTACTTAGGGCTAATTATTCAAATAGTATGCAAGGTTAAAAATGTTATGGTGTTTAGATCTGCTGAGGAAAATGTATACATTATTATTCAGAATTTCTTCGAGGCACAATTTCACTGCCTTGAAATTTTGTTCATGTTCAAATTAACTGCTGTGAAACAATAACACCATTCCCTCCAATTGGAAGTGAACTAGTTCCTTTCAGGACACCAAGTCATAAATCACATAATCATACCATAAAAAGCTGAAGGGAGGTGGGAAGAGAAGAAAGCATGGTGGGTAATTTTTTTTAAAAAAATTCAAAATTATTTGCACTTGTTTTCTCAATTGGACATTCTTTATACATGTTGTCACTAAAACATGGAAAAAAGGGTGACAAGCATGATTCACCTCTTGCACTGCTGAGTGGTTTAAGGTATAAGGCTAGTTCTTCCACACATTTCCTGGCTTCCTCATAATGTTTAGTATCTTCAACACCACTGCGTAGAGTTATTGGTTGCTGTTCTGGCATCTGTAGAAAACATAAGAATATTACAAATATGTTAAGAAATGGTTACTTTCATGTTTTTATTTCTCCCACCTATGTCTGCAAAACTCATGCACAGTTCCTCACTTTTCATTGTCTATTCCTGTCTTGAAGAAGAGAGCAGTTACTGAATAGAATAGAATCACACTTTTTTTCTTTTTGTAACATTACAAAAAGAAAAAAATTGTGATTCTATACTATTTTATACAAAAACACATTCAAGACAGAACACATTGTTTTCAAAACTACAAAACAAACTTGCTGGATCCCCAACAGTAGATTGGTTAATGTTGTACAATTTAAACAAGCTTTTTTCACATGGGTTTCACACTTATTTAACGAAGTAAAACTATTAATTGATTGCCTAGGGCTAGGCACCCTACAATGAAACTTGGGGACTTTAGGAAACTCTTTCCTCAGTCAGGTGATGATTTATATACTTGAAAATGTTATGGTTTGTTACATTTGTTCATTATTTACTTTTTCTGATATTTTTTAAAAATACAGTTGCTTATTTGATGAAAAAAATGTCAACTAGTTAAAAAAAAGAAATCTAAAGCAGGAGACTAAGGAAACATTCCCTTACTTGAGCACCCACAAGCTGCAGCAAAGCTGAATTCACAGGAAGATGTTCTATGTCTGTATTGATAGTGGTCTGGTCGAAAGGACATGCTTTCCGATGGAGCTTGTTCAGGCACATCTTGCAGACTGTGTGGCCACAACCTAGACTGATGGGTTTCCGGATCGTTTCGTCGAATGTTTGTGTGCAAATAGGGCAGGAGAGAAAATCCGTCCATTGTGGAGCTTGTACAGGCATTGCTTCAGGAGTTACTTCACAAGACAAAATCTAAAGCAGATTCCACTGGAATCAAATTTATTTTGAAAAAAAAAACCTGTTTTTAAATAGTTTCTGTAAGTACAGACAGTCAGCACATAGTGTGAAATATAACCTAAAAAGTAAACAGAAAAAAATAAAATTAGCTGATGGAGATACATAAGACAGAATAAATGCTATACACGGTACAGCGCTTCCATTACTTTCTCACGATTAATCAAAAAATTTTCTCTGCTGAACAAAATATTATAATCACTTTATATTGCTCAATCTTTTTACAAAAAAACTATCTTATTAGCTTTTTTTTTTAAAGAAAAGTTATAAAGTTGCCTCCCTGACCCTTATTAAGCAACACTAAAGTGTATGCAAACTACATGCTATGTCAGATAATGGTTTATTTTCTAATAAAAATTTATTTGAGTAAAATCATTCATGATCAGTCCTTGAAGTTATGGCTGCTGCGGTGCCCCTTTGGTCACATTATCAACATTTGGGTGCTTGGCAGCCCACCTGCATTTATGACCACAGTGGGCCCTTCAACTCCTCACACCCTCTTATCTCCTCCCCTCCCATCTCTGCTCTGTCTCCCTGTACTCTGCAACCTCCAACTCCCAGTGCTGACTAGGCTTGCCTGGCCTGGTCCTTTGCAAGGAAGCTGCTGGCCATGCAAGGCCTCCTTCCTAATGTGGTTAGTAACTGCTTCCCAAAAGAGAAGGCCTGATTATGTGCCTTGTTAGCAGCAGCAGAAGACTGCGAAGGTCAGCTGTGGATGACACGGGCAGCAAAGTGCAATGCAACCTTGTTTAATGACTGCCTCATTCAGTGACCATTTGCAGTTATGACAGTAATGAAAATGTAACCTTATGACCAATTCTCACATTTACAACTTTTGCAGATCTGTTAAGCAATGGAAAACTGATGTGAGATTATGAGCACAGTTGTGGTTCCACTTAGCAACTTCTTTGCTTAACAAACGAATTGCTGGTCCCAAACAAGAACGACTTGTAATAGAATAGAACAGAATAGAATAGAATAGAATAGAATTCTTTATTGGCCAAGTGTGATTGAACACACAAGGAATTTGTCTTGGTGCACATGCTTTCAGTGTACATAAAAGATACATAAGGTACAACACTTAATGATAGTCATAGGGAACAAATAAGCAATCAAATCAAATTACAAAACAGTCAATATAATTTATACAAGTTGCAAAATTCACATTTTTCAGTGTACAATTTAGTAATAAAACTTCATTTTAAAGTGCATCAACAATACACAAAAAGTGATACTTTCATTCTAATAAAAAATGCAGTTATGTTGGAACTAAATAATAGTAAAGTGAATTTCTTAGTCATTAATTAATAAATGACATATTGTCATCCTTTTTATATTTCAAAAACACTCTTTGGAAATTACATTTATGTATTTTTTATTTAATGCTTTGGGTTCTTTGAATTTTTCAATCTTACCTCATCTAACATCAGATTTTTTGACCATCTTCCTCTACATATATTCACTCTTTTTTCATATATTTATTTTGTGTACAATATGATCAAACCATATCAATATACTTCTTTCATGATGGTCACTCACTTTTGCTTTCAGTCTGTATTTATTTACTCCACATTCATTCTTGATCCTATAACTTATTTTTCTACACAAACCCTGTCCCACTGCACTCAATTTTTTCCCCCATACAGGTAGTCCTATTGGGACCAGAATTTCCTTGGCTAAGTGATGCAGTCGTAAAGGACACAATGTCATCTGACTGCATTATTTTGTGACAGCAATTCCAGCAATCCGAGTTGCTTGTCATAACTCCACATGCAAGGGGCTTTAAGTGGGAAGCAGAGGGAGTCCTTGGTTAGGAGCATCAAATCATCTTTTTATTAGACATCATATTCCATAACTTTCTCACTGATGTAATTATTGGCAGAGATAATACAATTTTAGTATATATAGATCTTAATACTATCCATCCAGACAAAAGTGATACATGTGCACATTACAAAGTTGCACAAATTGGAAAATTAACACCAATTGCTGGCTTCCAGTATGTAATAACTGAAAATAGGTAAATGTAATGATGTAGTTCTAGATCTGGAAAAACAAATCTTTCTGCATTAATTGGTGGTTGTATATTTGGTAAAAATATTCTTAAGAG
This sequence comes from Ahaetulla prasina, assembly GCF_028640845.1. Lineage (NCBI taxonomy): Eukaryota > Metazoa > Chordata > Lepidosauria > Squamata > Colubridae > Ahaetulla > Ahaetulla prasina. The sequence goes on from NC_080541.1 coordinate 120,898,856, forward strand.
TCAAAGAATTCCATATAAATTTTCTAAACAAAGAATTTATTTTCTGAAAATATTTTCCAGATACAGTGTATAAACTAGAATTAATCTGGGAATAATGTTCATTCTGAGAGGATTACCTTTCCTCAAAGGTTTAATAATGACTCTCATCTATCTATCAATATCTAAAGAAACGGCTCTATTTTATTTATATTAAGGTATGTTATTGAGAAATATCTTTTGGTATATACATACCTAAATATTTAATTGATTTGATTCAAATACCAAATTAATATTAAATGGATGGATAATCCAATTTTCGGTCTATTGGCATCAATTCTGATTTGGACTAAAATATCCTACTATTTTGCTAATGGCATCTATCTTTTGCATCAAGACCGTGTGAAGTTTGTATTGCAATGGAGGTAAGAGAGCAAGAATAAGTAAAGCATTATGGTATGAACCATTAAAAAAGGGTTATGTTAGAAATTATTGGGTAGCTAATCAATTAAAGGTGGTCCCAGATATTAGTAACTAGAGATTTAATTTGGAGGGATACAGAGTTGAAAGAATTAAGGAAAATGGGTGATCCTATAGAAACATATTGGTTTAAAAAGGGTATTTAAAAAATTGCTAGGAGGATTCAAAATCCTTTTTTTAAAAAAATGATAAAATTATGGAATAAATGGAGATACCAGTTAATGCCAGAAATTTCTCCCTTAACACCAGTGGTGGAAATGGAGAAATTCCCTAAGACTGAATTGAAAGAACGGATTAGTAAACTAAAAGAAAATCAGATATATAAATGGGAAGACTGGAAGAACAAGATAAAGAATATAACACAACTAAAGAATGTTTTATCAGATACTAAATTAAATTGGTTGAATTTAATACAATTAGAGAAATGGATAAAAATGCAAGATTCGAGGAGAAAGATAGACATTTAACAAAATTTGAAATGATTATAAAAGAATGTGAGGTGAAGAATATATAAGTAAAGGAAGAATTAATATAGAATATTAACTAAATTAGAAAAGCAAGCAAAAGGTTTAAAATTAATTTGGAATCAGATTTAGAAGAAATAAATGATAATGATTGGAAAAACATTTGGCATAGAAGAGTATATAAGAATATGTCAGTTAATACCTGGATGAAGCCGTCTATCTAGACCCGTTCCAGTCCGGCTTCCGACCCGGGTACAGCACGGAGACAGCTTTGGTTGCATTGGTGGATGATCTCTGGAGGGCCAGGGACAGAGGTTATTCCTCTGCCCTGGTCCTATTAGATCTCTCAGCGGCTTTTGATACCATCGACCATGGTATCCTGCTGCGCCGGTTGGGGGGATTGGGAGTGGGAGGCACCGTGTATCGGTGGTTCTCCTCCTATCTCTCTGACCGGTCGCAGACGGTGTTGACAGGGGGGCAGAGGTCGACCGCGAGGGACCTCACTTGTGGGGTGCCGCAGGGGTCAATTCTCTCGCCCCTTCTGTTCAACATCTATATGAAGCTGTTGGGTGAGATCATCAGTGGCTCTGGGGTGAGATACCAGCTGTACGCTGATGACACCCAGCTGTACTTCTCCACCCCAGGCCACCCCAATGAATCTGTTGAAGTGCTGTCCCGGTGTGTGGAAGCCGTACAGGTCTGGATGGGGAGAAACAGGCTCAAGCTTAATCCCTCCAAGACGGAGTGGCTGTGGATGCCGGCACCCCGATTCAGTCAGCTGCAGCCGCGGCTGACTGTTGGAGGCGAGTTATTGGCCCCAAAGGATAGGGTGCGCAACTTAGGTGTCCTCCTGGATGAACGGCTGTCGTTTGAAGATCATTTGACGGCCGTCTCCAGGGGGGCCTTCCACCAGGTTCGCCTGGTTCGGCAGTTGCGCCTTCCTTGATCGGGATGCCTTGTGCACGGTCACTCATCGCTCGTTACCTCTCGCTTGGATTATTGTAATGCTCTCTACATGGGGCTCCCTTGAAGTGCACTCGGAGGCTTCAGTTAGTCAGAATGCAGCTGCGCGGGTGATAGAAGGAGCTCTCGTGGCTCCCATATAACACCGCTCCTCGCAGACTGCACTGGCTACCTGTGGCCTTCGAGTGCACTTTAAGGTGTTGGTTACTACCTTTAAAGCGCTCCATGGCTTGGGCCTGGGTACTTACGGGACCGCCTGCTGTTACCACATGCCTCCCACCGACCCGTGCGCTCTCACAGAGAGGGACTTCTCAGGGTGCCGTCCGCCAAGCAATGTCGGCTGGCGGCCCCAGGAAGGTCCTTCTCTGTGGGGCTCCACCCTCTGGAGCGAACTTCCCCGGGTTTCGCCAAATACCTGACCTTCGGACATTCCGTCGAACTGAAGACATATCTTTTTATTGCAGGGGCTGGCTTAAATTGATTTTAACAAATTTTTAAATTCTTAGAAATTAATTTTAAATGGGGTTTTTTAGCTTATTATATATTTTACTTCTCAGGCCAATTTTAAAATAAGTTTTTTAACTGTATTTTAAATTTGTATATTGTACCGTCTGTTTTATTCTTGCCTGTACACCGCCCTGAGTCCTTCGGGAGAAGGGCGGTATAGAAATCAAATAAATAAATAAATAAAATAGACCAATCACATTTTTGGACCTTGTAGTCTTTTATATAGCGGTCATGTTGCTAACTTTTTCTCCCTAGATCACAATCATAGACAGTTTGTCCAGCAAAACCTATACAGTATGTGGTTCTTTCATTACCATTTTGTCCATTAAATATATATATATACACACACACAAAGTTAAAAGCTTTTTTAAATGGGGTTAATGACTACCACATAGTCATACTATAGATAATGTAGCATAAGAGCTATGGTGGTGCAATGGTTAGAGTGCAGTACTGCAGGCTACTTTTGCTGGCTGCCTGCAATTTGGCAGTTCAAAGGTGGGTAAAATGAGGACCCAAATTATTGGGGGCAATATGCTGACTCTGTAAACTGCTTAGAGAGGGCTGTAAAGCACTGTAAAGCGGTATATAAGTCTAAATGCTATTGCTATATGCGGAGTTTTCACTGTCAACTTTGATAATAAAATATGAGATGTTTCTTTTTTGCAGAGTTCTGTGCGTAATGCATACAATTTGAAGGAAAAAGATTTTTTCATTTCAGGTTGATTAGTAGAACAAACCAAGTAGAAGAGGAAGGCAAGTAAGAAGAAAACCTTACAAATTACTAAAGAAAATGTACTTTGCAAAAGTACTCCAAATTTGTTTGCTGTATCTATTATTTCCTTTGCTAATTTGTCATCAAAAAAATGAAACATTAAAAAAAGCAATTAAATCTATTTATAATATTTATATCTTAAGATCCTATGCAAATACACTAAGCTATTCCCAAATGTACAAATCATGCAGCATGGCAAATATAATCACTTACATTCTGACTTCTTAATGGGCTAATGTGACTGCTTATCAATATTTCATGGCCAACCTATTTCCATCTGGGAATACAGACATATAAACTATGAGCTAATTCTTCAGGAAAATATAACCCCATCCATATCAAAATCTATACTTCATATTTCACAAAATTCTGAAGACTGAGCTTTTTCAGAGCGCCTTCCCTGAATTTGAGCTTTTGCTGCCATCTTTTATTTTGGTAATGTTGTATTTACAATTTTTATATAAATTTGTCTTATGATATATTTTTATATGAGCTGCCAAGAGTAATTTTTGTGGTGGTTAAATAAATACAACTTCTGATCAAGAGAACTTATTTCATCACTCCTCATCTGGACTGAATGACATCATCAATAGTTCCCTCAGAGTAGACAAAAGCTATGAATGAATGCTATGAATCAACTCCTCTATTAATTGCATGTATAAGTTAAAGAATAAGAACAAGTTCAATATCTGTGGAGCATACATCAATTCCTCAACATTTAAGGCTTGTTAAGAACCTTTTCCATTTTTTCATAATCTCTGTTTTGTTTCTTTAGCCTACTGCAGGATTTGCTGAAGGGAACTTCTATGCTGGGCTGGCGTTAACAAAACTGGGACCCCAAAGGTTTGAGCTTCATTTTTGCAGCCTAAAGAAGGATTTCCACTTCCACCTGCCCCACACATGGGAAGGGGAAATCCTTCAGCAGACCGCAGCAACTTGCAAGCTTCTCTGCCAGCTTCCCCACTAACTTTCTTGGGAAGCTGGCAGAGAATATTGTAAATGGCAATCACATGATTGCAGGGCACTTAACAACCAGTCATTAGTGTGAACAAGTTGCCAAACACTCACATCATGATCTATGTGTCATAGATCTATGATCTATGATTTTGGGGGAAGGAAGGGTGGCACAATGGCTGGAAGAGTTTTACAGACCATAAAACATTCTTTCCAAGCTGTCATAACTTCCAATAGTTGTTAAAAGACTAATCATATGACTTATTGTATATAAAAATCCTAATAACATGCATGGTTTTTAAATTTGCATGTATTTAGAACAGCTGGATCATTTAGTTAAGACACAGAAAAGAAATTATACATAATGTAACAATACAGGTAGTCCTCAAGTTATGATGGCAATTGGGAGCAGGACTGCCATCGCTAAATGATACGGTCATAAAGCATCATGTCACTATATCACTTAATGACAACAATCCTAACAATCCCAATTGCTGTCATAACCTACAATGTAATGGTCATCAAATGGGAAATGGTGGAACTCCCAGATAAGGAATGCAGGGGTACTGCAGAGGGGCTGGAAATGCCAGGTGTGGCCCTGAGGAGGTTGGTGCTAGGTGTGCATGATTTGGGGAAAGGCATGGGAGGCTTGGTGCGTGTTGCATGAGAGCAGAGGCTGGATGGATGATCCCTCTATGTGAGGTGGGGCCATAGGAATCAGTTGGGCTTGTTGATCGCGTACCTGGCTCCTTGCTGCGTGACCACAGCCCTGCCCGAGCTGTTGGAGGTACTTGCCTCTGTGGCGGTTGAGACCCCCAGACTTATAGCCATGGGGGATTTCAACTTGCCATCGGCTGGCTTGCTATCGACTGCAGCTCGGGAGTTCCAGGCTTCCATGACGGCCTTGGACCTGATTCGGGTAAATGATGGCCCCACGCACATGGGGGGAGGCACACTGGACCTGATTTATATCTCTGGTCAGTGGTTAAATGATCTGGAATTAGATGATTTAGTAACAGAACCGATGTCATGGTCCGATCATTTTCTCCTTCGACTAGACTTCCGAACCGCCATCCACCATCGCAGGGAGACGGAACCTATACGGTGGTTCCGTCCCAGGCGCCTGATGGACCCTGAGAGGTTCGGACGGAGCTTGGGCCATTCCTGAGGATCTGGCCCACGGCACGACTGAGGAACTAGTTGCGGCCTGGGAGCGGGCGCGGCTGGGGCCTTGGACCGTGTCGTGCCTTTGCGACCTCTGACCCGGCGCAGATCTCGTTTGGCCCTTGGTTCTCCGAGGGGCTGAGGGAGATGAAACGCCGGAGAAGGCGTCTAGAGAGCACCTGGAGGTCCAGCCGTTCGAAGCTGATCGGACACTAGTTAGGTCCTATTCTAGGACCTACCTAGTGGCAATGAGGAGGCGAGGCGCCATATGCCTCCACCCTCATTGCGTCGGCAGATAACCGCCCGGCCGCCCTGTTTGGGTGACCGCTCCCTCCTTCATCAGGAGGTGCGGGATGACCCGTTGCAGGGGCGTGCTGAGGAGTTTAGTGGTTATCTATACGATAAAATCGCTCAGCTCCGGGATGGTCTGGACCGAAATTGGGATGATCCAAGCGAGGGAGAGAGACACGTCTTGTTGAGTCCATTTGGGATGAGTTTGACCCTGTGGCTCCGAGGGCGTGGACAGGTTGTTGGGGAGACTTCACGCCACTACATGTTTACTGGACCCGTGTCCTTCCTGGCTGGTACTGGCCACTCAGGAGGTGACACGAGGCTGGCTCCAGGAGATTATCAACGCTTCTTTGTTGGAAGGGGTTTTCCCTGCCGCCTTGAAAGAGGCGGTGGTGAGACCCCTCCTCAAGAAGCCCTCCCTGGACCCAGCTATTTTGGGTAATTATCGTCCAGTCTCCAACCTTCGCTTTGTTGCGGAGGTTGTAGAAATGCTGTGGCGACAGCTTCCCCAATACCTGGATGAAGACGTCTATCTAGACCCGTTCCAGTCCGGCTTCCGACCCGGATACAGCACGGAGACAGCTTTGGTCGCATTGGTGGATGATCTCTGGAGGGCCAGGGACAGGGGCTATTCCTCTGCCCTGGTCCTATTAGATCTCTCAGCGGCTTTTGATACCATCGACCATGGTATCCTGCTGCGCCGGTTGGGGGGATTGGGAGTGGGAGGCACCGTGTATCGGTGGTTCTCCTCCTATCTCTCTGACCGGTCGCAGACGGTGTTGACAGGGGGGCAGAGGTCGACCGCGAGGGACCTCACTTGTGGGGTGCCGCAGGGGTCGATTCTCCCGCCCCTTCTGTTCAACATCTATATGAAGCCGTTGGGTGAGATCATCAGTGGCTTTGGGGTGAGATACCAGCTGTACGCTGATGACACCCAGCTGTACTTCTCCACCCCAGGCCACCCCAATGAAGCTGTTGAAGTGCTGTCCCGGTGTGTGGAAGCCGTACGGGTCTGGATGGGGAGAAACAGGCTCAAGCTTAATCCCTCCAAGACGGAGTGGCTGTGGATGCGGCACCCGATTCAGTCAGCTGCAGCCGCGGCTGACTGTTGAGGCGAGTTATTGGCCCCAAAGGATAGGGTGCGCAACTTAGGTGTCCTCCTGGATGAGCGGCTGTCGTTTGAAGATCATTTGACGGCCGTCTCCAGGGGGGCCTTCCACCAGGTTCGCCTGGTTCGGCAGTTGCGCCCCTTCCTTGATCGGGATGCCTTGTGCACGGTCACTCATGCGCTCGTTACCTCTCGCTTGGATTATTGTAATGCTCTCTACATGGGGCTCCCCTTGAAGTGCACTCAGAGGCTTCAGTTAGTCCAGAATGCAGCTGCGCGGGTGATAGAAGGAGCTCCGCGTAGCTCCCATATAACACCGCTCCTGCGCAGACTGCACTGGCTACCTGTGGCCTTTCGAGTGCACTTTAAGGTGTTGGTTACTACCTTTAAAGCGCTCCATGGCTTAGGGCCTGGGTACTTACGGGACCGCCTGCTGTTACCACATGCCTCCCACCGACCCGTACGCTCTCACAGAGAGGGACTTCTCAGGGTGCCGTCCGCCAAGCAATGTCGGCTGGCGGCCCCCAGGGGAAGGCCCTTCCCTGTGGGGGCTCCCACCTCTGGAACGAACTTCCCCCGGGTTTACGCCAAATACCTGACCTTGGACATTCCGTCATGAACTGAAGACATATCTTTTTATTCGCGCGGGGCTGGTTTAAATTGATTTTAACAAATTTTTAAATTCTTAGAAATTAATTTTAAATGGGGTTTTTTAGCTTATTATATATTTTACTTCTCAGGCCAATTTTAAAATAAGTTTTTTAACTGCATTTTAAATTTGTATATTGTACCGTCTGTTTTATTCTTGCCTGTACACCGCCCTGAGTCCTTCGGGAGAAGGGCAGTATAGAAATCAAATAAATAAATAAATAAATAAATAAATAAAATATGGTGCAGCACAAGCACAGGAAGGCCAAGGACCAATTGGAGTATAGGAAGGCCGGGGGGACTTACAAGACTGACTTGCAACCTACCCTTCTGGCTTTCCCATTGACTACTTGTGGAAAGTTGGCAGGGAAGGTTGCAAATGGTGATTATGTGACTGTGGGATGCTACAACAATTGTTAAGTGCAAACTGGTTGCCAGGTGCACGATTCATGATTATGTGGGCACGCGGGCACTGAGACAGCTAGAACTTCTGGAATCGGTCGTAGGTACCAGTCATTCAACACCATCACAACACAAAGATTATTCCAATTTTGTTTTTCATCATATGCTTTTTAGATGTCGTTTTGTTCCCCACCACCTCACATTGCTGTTTTCCTGACTCTCAGCAGCTATTTTGAAAGCTTACCTACTTCTACCACTTCTAGTGAAAATATATATTTCCACATATTTTTCAAATAATCTGCTTCATTCTAACAACAGGTTACTTTTAAAACAATATTTCAATTTTTAATTGACTTGTCAGGCGATTTCTGAGTTCTACTTTCAAACCTCAATTGTTCCTTTTCCTTATAATTTCACTTCTCCAGTTTTCCTCAGCTCCTCAGGTCTATTTGCTTTTTCCTCTCTACTACTGACACCCAAAAAAGAAGGGCTGAGAGGAAACTTTTGTACTCTTTTTTCCAATATTTTGTGCTTTGAAGGATGAGAAATAAACAAAAGAAGGCACATTCTGCAAAGAAGGATAAAAAACGTAAGAATAGACCTTTTAGGGATAGAGAGAAACACAAGCTCTTTATCACCTGTTTTGGAGTAGTACTTTGAGATGAACTGAAATGCTTTTTAGATATTAAATCAAACACTTTTGAATTTATAATTTATAAATTTTAAAATATAAATATATGAAATTTTCACATGACACCTAAACAAATAATTTGCTTAGCACACATGAAGCATTCAAATTGTAAACGCTTCAAATTCAAAACCATGTATCTGCAGTGATTTTGTCTAATGGAAGATATAGCGGGAACACTGGAGAAGGGACAAACACTTCAAATATAACATTTATTATCTGATCAATATTTAAAATATATTTGCTGAATAAATGGATCAATCTGAACATGTACTTGGATACAAGCGTCTCAAACAGAATGGCATAAAAACATCTTTTCTACCACATTTAAAAAGACAAATCAAAATTATAGTAACAGACAAATTTAACAACAAAATGACTTACGTTGCATTCTATAAATTCTACAAAGACAGCAATCATGGTCAATTTCAAATTAGTGTTGCATTCAGAACATTGCCAGAGATCAAAGTTATAAGCTCTGGAGACTGAATGACATGTAAACACAGCCTGACAAACATGTCATCATTACCCCAATATAAAAGACACATACTAAGATGTATTATCCTGCACAAATCCTGTTTTATTGACAAAGGGAATATATCTCCCTTCAGGGTACATCTCACATGCTCCATATGGCTGATCAGAGTCCTTGATATTCCACAACTTTTGGAAGTAATTTTCTTCTGACAACAGGTAAGTTATCTCTCTAATTCAGCACAACAGCAATATGATAATCATCTTGCTAGATTCTGTTTATCCTTGAGTTCATTACTAGTAATGTTGTTGATCTAGTAATAAAGGTAGGTCACAGGATTGCTTGGAAATTTGAAGGTACTGTTTTTTCAGGCAGGCAAAGCATTTGATTTTATCTCAGACTGGTGATTTCCCCCCTTCCTTTTTATTCCTTCATTTCTAAGTCTATTGTAGGAGAGGAAAGAGATTATTTTCTAATGGCACTTGCACGATATGGAGGATACAGACTTTCTGTCATATTTCTTTGGCATGATTTTTTTCAGGGCATTTCTTACATCTGAGACAGTAATAGAGACATGACGCTTCTTCTTTCTCAATCGCTCAGCTGCCAAGGACACCTTCTTGTAGAGGTCATGCACACAAAAATGCAAGATATTTTGTGCTTCATTGGTCATTCGGACACTGTCAAGCCTCATCTTCTGCATTTTCCTGGGAGGTTTTCTGGAGATTTTCTTTCCATAGCCACGTTTTGCATGCCTTGCACTTCTCTTTTCAACCCTAGGCTTTCTCTGCCTATACTGAGCCCTGTTTCTTTGCCTCCGGTATATCTGTCTCTTTTTCCTGCTTCTCCAGGTGGTAGCAGCCATTGCTTGAATTTAAGCTTACACACCCAAACTCCCTGCCTGCCTGAAAATGCCAATGTCCTGTCCCTTGGTGTATTCTTATATAAGGCTGGCTATTCAAATAAGTACCACATGCAAGTCAGGTGATTGGCCAATAAGAACAAAGCCCAACTTAACCGCCTCATAATGACTTAACTATGATTCATTACTGCTGTATGCAATGGACATAACAGTAACATTAAGCAAGATATGTTGGATTGACATTTTATCAATTATGGTAAACTATCTTCTACATGATTCCAATTGATTCTTATTCTTAGATCATGCATATTCATAATAAAAATAACCTCTCCCTGCAATCTTTTTGTGTATAGTTATTTGCATTTTTTATTTAATGTCTTTACTATTCCCTCTCAAAGTGAGGCATGTAGAGCATACAGCAGCTATATAATTGTGAATTTAAAGGATTTTGAAAAAAAAGACATCTTAAAAAATAAGACAAGCCGTATTTCTGCCTTTCTAAAACAGTCCCACAGGAGTGATTTTTGAATTATGTATGGGCTAAAGGTTCAAGAAGTGAGATCATAATAATAGATTTGGATCCAGTTTCTAAGTGAGCTTGAGCAAGTCACTATTTAGTCTCCTTAAGTTCTCACTGTTCAATGGGTATAATGGAGACTGGGAAACAAATCTTGTACCATACGCTTCCGTATACTGAAGCAGGTTTAATATAAAACTCACAGCAAGCTATCATTAAGTTTATATGTACAGCAGATGCATACTCATTATCAGAATTTTAATTGTCCTTCATGTAAAATCGGTTTAGTTCCAAAAACTGCATTTACCATTTATAAATTGATTATGCTTTATTTTCTTAAGAGAGCATACCATGTCTAGAAATGTTAGCATTCTGATACAAAAATTACAGCCATTTGTAAGTTTCCAGGCTTGCATCCTTTAGATTTTTGAATCTTGCTTCTTTTTTTTTTTTGTTTGTTTACATTTATACCCCGCCCTTCTCCGAAGACTCAGGGCGGCTTACAGTGTATAAGGCTTCTGACTTGAATCCCAAATCAAATTAGATACCCTGACGAAATGAGTTGATATTCTTGCTGCATATTACTTCGGGATTGTGGTGGTAGATGGAATAGAGAATAAGAGTTACAAGTTTTTTATTTGTTTATTTTATACTGAGTTTTACACAGGTTGCTATATTTGGCCTGAAGAATCCAGATGGCACTAGGTAGTAGCAAAATGCTAACGCTGTTGTACAAAGGGGCGTTGTGACTCTGAGGCTGCAAGAAGCCCCTGAACCACAGGGCAGTGAGAAGCCCAGTCCCAGTGTGGCTCAGCAGCACAGGGGGACCCATGAAGACATATCCCAGACACTCTCACACCCTGCAATTCAGGATTCCTGCTGCCCTGCACTCTGCTACCCCAGCTGGCCTTCTTGCTCCCACTGCTGATGAGGTGGACCTACCCTGGCCCTTTACGAGGCAGCTGCTGTAAATGTGAAGCCATCTTTCCCAGGTCTTGTAAGAAAAACGTTGTGTTCAGTCTGGGGAAAAAAGCCTGGTATAGCCAGCAGCTGCCTGGCAAAAGGCCAGGCTGAGCACGCTTGATCAGAAGAATGAGAAAGAAGATGGTGTATCTCAGCTGGGGCATCAGGGGACAGAGTACAGGGGGTCAAAAGGGCATAGATGGGAGAGATGGGAGAGGTAGGGGGAGTTAAAGTGCCCCTGCAGTCATAAATGTGGGTGGTCTGCCAAGTGCCCAAATTTTGATCACACGACTGCAGTGACCAGTCTCTTCACTAAGCACCACCACAGCTTTGAACAATCACTGAAATCATTCTAAATTGAGGACTACCTATATACATTTAGCCTGTTCAGATACATTTACGGTTTTTATTTTAAATGTTTCATATGCAACCCTATAAGAACATTTGTTCTAAATGGTAACGTATCATTAAAAAAAAAGTAACTATATTAAAATCATTTGAATCAGTCCCCTTAGTTTATAACATATACAGATCCTATTGAAATTTGGATATATAGCAGTGCTTGCAGTTTGTGGTCCCATTTCCACACAAATACTATCTAAAATGGATCTGTTCACACAAATCCCAAAACTAAAAAGTAACCAATTAAATATGAGTCATTGAAGAGAATGATGCAAAGCTATCACGCAGTAAAGTAAAACTTTCACACAGCGCACATAGAACGTACGTTCATTTGAAAGGGAAGAGAAGGAACGTTGCTCTCACCTGAATGTTCGTTCTATGTGCGCTGCGTGAGAGTCCAAGCAATGGGTGTTAACTTCGTCTGATTGTCCAGAGACTGAGTTGAAATTTGTTTAACCACATGTCTTCCTTCCTATTGAGTTCCAGTTTGTTAACAAGGTCTTGATTTGGAGCAGCCTCAGCCGAAGCAAACTTGTCTAGCTTGTAATTTCTGATGAAGGGTGAGGGCGAGGTCCAAGTAGCCACCCTGCAAATTTCTATATTGAAGCTTGAGTGGCCCAAGCCGCCCTAGTGGCTGCACTTCTTGTTGAGTGGGCCATAAAGTGGCCAGGTTGTGATCGGGCCTGATGATCGTAGGCCAGGGCTATGCAGGCCTTGAGCCATTGACCGATGGTAGATGGAGTCACCTTCATACCCATGGACCTGGGCTGAAATGAGATGAATAATAATTCCGCCTTCCTGAACGGTGCCATCCTGGCGATGTATTCGTGCAGGGCCCTGTGAACATCTAAGGAATGCCATCGATGTTCGCTGGGTTTCAGACAAAGGTCAGGTAAGATAACTTCCTGGGCCCTGTGAAACCAGATATTAAGTTTTGGCATGAATGTCGGGTCCAGGCGGAGAATAACTCTGTCTGGATAAATGATACACAAGTCCTTTCTCACTGAGAGAGCCACCAGTTCAGAGATTCTCCTAACGGATGTTATAGCTATGAGAAAGGCGACCTTGAAGATCATAAGCTTGAGACTGGCGTAATTTAAAGGTTTGAGTGGAGGGCCAGTAAGTGACTCTAACACTAGTGACAGTTCCCAACAGGGGTATCTGTGTACTCGTGGAGGTCGTAGATTGGATGCCCCTTTCAGAAAGCTACAACCCTTGGATGTCGAGAGAGGGTTGCGGCTCCATCGCAGATCAGGACAGTTGCTACCTGTCTGCGGAGGGTGTTAGTGGCTAATCCAGAATTTAGTCCATTCTGAAGAACCTGAGGGATGGATGCCGACGTTGGGGCTATTCCACTCCTTGTGCACCAGTGACAAAGTGAAGTCCATGTGGTGTTGTATATGTGGGTTGTTGACTGAAGTCGGGAAGCTAGGATGGTAGAGATTAGTTTTCTAGAGAATCGGTCCTTCTTCAGGATCTCCCTTTCAAGTGCCAGATGACTCTGGATGAATAATGACTCCCTGGCTGAGGGATATCCTGTCTGGAGGGATCCTCCAGGGATGCGAAATTGATAGGTTTACTAGGTCCGCGAACCAGGTCTGTCTGGACCAGTGAGGGGTGATGAGGAGGACCTCCGCATTCTCCTCCAGGATTTTCCTGATGACCCTCAGTATTAGAGGAGTTGGCGGGAAGGCATATAAGAGGCCCTGAGGTCAGTGGCAACGGAGGGTGTTGGTCCCTTCGGCCCCTGGTGTCTGGAATCTGGTGTAAAACTGTGGTAGTTGTGCATTTGTGGGGCTGGTGAAAAGGTCTACCTGAGGTTGACTGAATTTGGCAGTCAGTTGAACAGGCCTGGGTGACATTGCCATTCTGCCTGATCAATGGTTGTTCTGCTCAACCAGTCTGCCTGAGTGTTGGAAACCCTGGAGATGTGTTCTGCTTATAAGGAAAGTAGATGTTTCTCCACCCACAGTCTTATTGTTGCAGCTTCGCACATCAGTACCCTGGAACGCATGCCCCGACAGTTCACGTGTGCCTTGGTTGTGACGTTGTCCGTCAACAACAGGACATGGTGACCCGATAGCTGTGGTGACCCGACAGCAGAGTCTATAGCTCTCAATTCCAGCAATTGATGTCGTTGAGGAGATAGGTTGACAACCATCGACCCTGGGTTACTCGAGATTCTAGATGAGAGCCCCAGCCAAAGAGGCTGGCGTCTGTAGTCAGGATTAGGCGGGGGTGTTTTTTGAAAGAACATACCTTCTCCATGGCTATCGACCTCCACCACTCCAAGGATCTGAGTACCTTCTGGGGAACCCTGATTTGTACATTAGCATTGTTGAGGCCGGTTCTTTGGCTTGGTAATAGAAGCCACTGCAAAGGCCGGGAATGCAGTCTTGCCCATGACACAATCACCAGGCAGGATATCATTTTGCCGAGTAATTGGGAAAGAAGCACGGTAAATGGTAAATTATTGTGAGGTAGTCCTCAATTTATGCCCACAATTGGCACTGGAATTTTGATAGCTGAGCAAAGCAGTCATTAAACAAGATGCTGTGACTGCTTTACTCAATAACTGAAATCTTAGCTCTCCCAGCTGTGATCATCAAGAATTGTTAAGTGGAGTGCCAGGATAAGTTCCTCTCCAGCCCACTACACCCTGGTCAACTTAATTTTGACTTTTTCTAACAGCTGCAGATGCATATTCCATAGCGAGCATTGGCCTTCCTACTGAGGCTACTTCATTCTATCCTGCAAGTGCACCCCAATCTCACAATCATTTGGAAGCCTCCTTCTCCAAATCACACAATTTGGAGAGCTGGCCTTCAAAATGATTGCAAGAATGATCGCATTTGCCTCCCTTCCTAGTCAAGGAAAGCTAGTGAGCACCTTCTGAATGATAGTGTTTGCTAGCTTTCCAGAGTTCTTCTGCATGCAGAAGAGAATGCCTCAGATTGCAGAAATAGAGCTCAGATCTTTGGGATATGAGTCCTGTTTCTGCAGCACAGCAGGAGCTGAGCCCTTTTGCGTGCGGAAGAGAATGTCTCAGCCAGGTGCAGAAAAAGAGCTCAAGACTTTTGAGTTTCAAGTCCTGTTTCTGCTGCCTGGTAGAGTGGCTAACCTCTATCAGGCTAAGCTCTCTGAGTGTCCAAAAATGATAGGGAGTTCTCTTAGCAGGGAGCAATAGCTTGCCATCTTCCCTGTAAATGGCAATCACATGATCACAGGACACTTGGCAGCTCATTATAAGTGTGGACAGGTTGCCAACTGCTTGAAATGTGGTCATGTGATGGGGATGCAGGTAACATTTAAGATGGCTGAAAGTGACTTGCCCTTTTGAAGGCCATCTTAACTTTGAACCATCAATACATAATCAGTCATAAGTCAAGGATTACTAGTAAGGAATTTCTACTTCATTCAATTCTTCAATTCATACCTGTTTGATCAGAACCAGAATAAAAAAAAGAGGAAGTTAAAGTAAACTGAAAATAATAAAATATAGTGATTGGAGCAGAGTATGAGGAATTAGCAATATGGATTAGGAATTGATGATTTAGAACAAAGGAAACTAGATATAAGATGTGCAAGACTGAAGACAGCTCATAGATTACCTTTTCTGACAACCACAAAAACTAAGCTTTACATGGTAGTACGTGGTAGAGACCACCAGGTCGACAATCCCTTTAAGAAATTATATTTTTTTATTCATATCTTGTGCTACTGCAGCCTTGTCTGGAAGATTTTTAGCCTTTCCCACTAAAGAGAAATAGGTGGATATAATTTTAGGGCACATGGCAGTAGATGGAGTGCACTGGCAAATACATGAAGTGTGCTGTTTTCTAGTCTGAACTGTAGCTGTCTAAAATGTTGCTATAAGATCTAAAATAAAAAGTGGGTGAAAATGCAAACCATTTGTAAGCTACAGTAATGAAAATCAGAACACAGTGAAATAATGTGATTAAATTTTTAACCTGAAGAAGACCAAACCAATGACAACAGGTACAACAACCAGCATTAGCACTGATAATGAAAATACTGAAGTGGCAAGATAGCGGTTTAGGATCAATTATCCTAAATCAATTAGGATGTAGGAAAGAATCCTACAATCAAGAAATACACCATAGATTATCACTCTCGGTAGAGTAGCCATGAAGTCTTTAGAAAGATTATTCAGATATCAGAAAGTTTTTATATCAACAAAGATCAGAAAATGGTTTATCTTTTGAAACTTTATGGAAGCAAAAATAGTATTGATGCTTTTATTCTTTGAGGCGGAAAATATTCCATGAATACTGTAGGTAGCAAATAGAACTATAATGATAATCAAATAAATCACTCAAGGCATAAGCAGGTTCAAATTGTTATACTTCAGGTACATTGTGAGAAGACCTAATGCTCTGGAGAATTTTACAATGCTGAGAAAGGTGGAAGGAAAGAGAGGAAGGACAAACACCAGCAAGGTATGTGGACTCAATTACAGTGGCAATAGGTGCATTATTGAAATATCTGAAGGATCGGATTCAGAAGAAATCATCTTGGAAAAAAATCTATGTGGTTATTAAAAAGTTGACATTGCCTTAATATAATATCTATCTTTAATGACCCATTCTCACAGCATGCAATTTACATTTTTTTCTTAACGTATTTACCATACCAATTCAAATTTCCATGTTCCTTTTAACATACCAACATACTAACTCTTATTTCCTTGTACCCTTTTCAACTTTAGTTCCCTGAAATGTTACCTATTCTATGAACATTTCCAAATTTTGACATTTCTTCATCTATTTTCTCATCTTTGGTAAACAATAAATAAAAGTAAACAAATTTATTTACTGTATGTACTACATTTTGCTATTTGTGTAAAACTTTGGAATTGTTCACTGTATTTTCCATGTTAAACCCAACAAGGAACAGAGGTAGGACCAATGCTCTTTGTTGCAAGCTTAATTTGCTGCAAGTTATACAGATTTTCAGCCAAAAAACAGTATCAATTGCACAAATTAGTACAACCACTTTATAATCACTATATACTTCTAACGTTAAAAGCATTCCTTATAAATTTATTCATAAATATATTAAGCAACCAAAGAGAAATCAGATGTTCTCACAGATTTGTCAAATATTTGCTAAAGAAGGTGACTTGCTTATATACCCTCTAAACTGCATAAAACTATACAGCATTTCGCAAGTTTTGTTCACTGAAAAGATTAATCAGAACTCTGCCAAATGCCTTCCCAAGGAGACTTAAATCAATGATATCTATATTATCTATCTATCTATCTATCTATCTATCTATCTATCTATCTATCTATCTATCTATCTATCTATATCTCACATAATTTTTTTCAACATTCCCAGAGCATTTATAATTTTTTATTACTTTTTTTCTTGGACACTGCATTTTAGTATTTGTTTCAAGTTCATTTTTCAATGCATCAGTATAATCCCATAACTGCATGTCCCAATAATTCACATAAGTTTATTGGAAGCTTTTGTTTAGGCCTTTTCACTTCAAAAACAATACAGGTAGTCCTCAATTTACAACCACAATTGAGCCCAAAATTTCTGTTGCTAAGCAAAACATTTTAAAGTGAATTTTGCCATATTTTACAATCTTTTTTGCCACAGCTGTTAAGCGAATCATGCGGTTAAGTTAGTAACATGGTTAAGTGAATCTGGCTTCCCCATTGACTTTGTCAGAAGGTCGCAAAAGGGATCACATGACTCTGAGACACTGCAACTGTCATAAATATGAGTCAATTGCCAAGCTTCTGAATTTTGATCACGTTACCATGAAGCTGCAATTGTCATAAGTGTGAAAAATGGTAATACATAACTTTTTTCAGTGATATTGTAACTTCAAATGTCACTAAATGAACTGTTTTAAGTTGAGGACTTGTATTCCATTTCCATTAAAATCATTCAGCATTTTTTCTTCCCCTTTAAATTCTTATTGCTCTTTGATTATATTCTCTGCAACTTTTTAAATATAAAAAATCTGAAATAATA
The DNA here is from genome assembly GCF_028640845.1 of Ahaetulla prasina. NCBI lineage: Eukaryota > Metazoa > Chordata > Lepidosauria > Squamata > Colubridae > Ahaetulla > Ahaetulla prasina. The sequence continues at coordinate 120,916,507 of NC_080541.1, forward strand.
CTTAATTTATATAATGCTTATTTTTAGTAAAGTAGACATAGTCATACCCATGTAACATATAGTTTTCCTGATATAATAAAGGTAACCGGCAATTTGGCACATCTTGGCCAATTTGCAAAAAGAGTTTTATCAGAATCAGGTTAATGATACATTAAGTTAGGAAACCTAATCCTAGAGACACTCTTGCAAGCAAAGAAATAGTTGTCCATATTTGTCAATTAAGAGGTACATGTAGCATACTGACAAATGCTCCCAATTAAGCCAGAATATTGGCTAGTTACTTAGAAGGCCTGACAAACTGGGGAGGAATGAATCAGAGATCTGTATTAAATTATGGGAGTACGGTTATATTCAAACAATTTAAAGCCACTTACAGAGAAAGAGTTACAGGTTCAAAATATTTATTTAAAACAAACCAGAATAATCTAAATAATTTGGTTTATGCATGGATGTAACCACCATTACAACAGAGCTTCCTAGGAAACGCACCAGGGATTCTAAAAAGAAAAATGTGACACTGCTAATTATTAGTAAAGGTAAAAGGTAAAGGTTCCCCTCACACATACGTGCTAGTCGTTGCCGACTCTAGGGGGCGGTGCTCATCTCCATTTCAAAGCCAAAGAGCCAGCACTGTCCAAAGACGTCTCCGTGGTCATGTGGCTGGCATGACTCAATGCCAAAGGCGCACGGAACGCTGTTACCTTCCCACAAAAGGTGGTCCCTATTATTTTTATGTGCTTTTGAAACTGCTAGGTAGGCAGAAGCTGAACAAGTAACGGGAGCTCACTCCGTTACACGGCAGCACTAGGGATTCGAACCGCCGAGCTGCCGACCTTTCGATCGACAAACTCAACGTCCTAGCCCCTGAGCCACTGCGTCCCTTATTAGGTATTATCTAATTATTAGATATTTTAATACTTATGATCATGTCGAGCTACATTAGTCATGCTGATATTGTGCATAAAAATTAAGAATCATACTGTTAAATATCTTTTGAGAGAACTTGAAGTTAAGCCATGTTCTCCATCAGATAGATTAATATTTTATGTAAATTGAGAAGCAAAGTCATATAATTAGAGTATTGATCATCTAATTGTAAAATATAAGTAGCTGTGAGGCATCAATAATAATAATAATAATAATAATAATAATAATAATAATAATCATAATCATAATCATAATCATAATCATAATAAAAAAACTATGTGGATCAGTGACTATTTTTCCCCAATGTCAAACATAATAGATGGGTATTCAACATAGCCCGACACTTTTATAAAGTAATTAAGTAGTCATTGTTTAAAAATTTGTATCATGGCCAAAGAAGTCTTATACTGTTTTCAAATATTTCCTGACTATATAATACAAGCATATATGGTAGTCTACCAAGCTGTGGCTACTTATATCTGGAGCAGATTTCCTCAGCCAAATCATATAACTGTTTTTAAGTTAGAAAGATGAGTAAAAATAAGATCATTTAAATAAATAACTGATAGAGAAAGAATAGATGAAGACAAATTTTTCTCACTGTAAATTGCCTATTCAGCCATCTTGTGTTTTGTTCTTGGTGGTAAAATGGATGTTTTTTCTTTTTAGAATGTTTTACTAGGAAATTCAGAAGCTCAGAGGAAGTTCAAAAGATCAGTGCATGAACTTAAAGAAATTGCTAAGTGGAAGAAAGCTAGTCATTATGATAATTATAAACTCAGTAATATCACATTTTATTGGATAGGAAGTTTAGAGAGGGAGACTAAAAAGACAATGAGAAGCACAGCTAAATGCAAGGAGTTTGAAAGGCTTAAAATGTTGCATTAAATAGCAAAAAAAAAATTCAGACAAAGTTTGGTTCTGATTTTGCTAGCTCTTACTTAAATCTTACTTAAATCCGTAAATCAGCAAGTACTATATAATCACAGATAACATAGAAATTCTTAAAATTACTACATGTATAATGTCTTAAGAATGAAAAATTCAAGTTTATGCAGAAACAATCCAAAGATTCAGGAAATATCTAGTTTCAACTGAATATTTCTGTAATAAAATGTGCATCAATATGGTTATCTTGTTGATGGCCCCTATCTCTCTTTAATTCATTTTAAAATGATTTTATGTTTTCAGGTCATTGTTGATTCCTGGCAACTGCCTGGAATGGTCCTACAGTTTTCTTGACATGATTTCAGAAGTGGTATGCCATTGTCGTCTTCTTAGGGCTGACCGAGATAACTGGCCCAAGTTCACTCACCTGGCTTCGTGGCTAAGGTGGGACTAGAACTCATGATCTCCTGTTTTTTAACGTGTGTGTATATGTGTCAAATTATTCCAACTACTTTTTGATTTATTTACTTATAAAAGTAAATAAAACTTTAGGTAAAACTTATTTTCCCTAAACTAAAATCTCCCTCATATTATAACCACCTACGGTCAAATTAGTAGTGAACTTGTACTGTACAATCGCAGAATAAAGTTCTGTATAAGATGACACATTATCATACAATAGATTCATGTTGTTTTCTTTATAATTGGAAGCTAAAATGGATCAGGATCCAAGAACATGCTTGAGAATATGTATGTCAACACCTTTTTTTGAGGCCATTCTTCGTAGTACTTGGTGTAAATTTTACTGACTACAGGAGATACTTCTTTCCATCAATGTTAGTCAGCCTTTCAAATTAAAATTCTAATATATTTATTTGTAAAATGTATGTACAATTACAGTTAGCATACTTTCAACCTAAGATGTCAGAAAGGATTGTATAGCATCTAAATGTTTAAATTATGTAAAAAATAATTAGTGGTTAAGGCACCTGGCTAGAAAGTTGGAGTTGGTGAATTCATGTCCCGCCTTACCCATGAAACCCAGCTGGGTTTCACTCTCTCTCAGCCCAACTCACCTCAAAGGGTTGTTGTTGTGGGGAAAACTGGAGGAGGAAGGTGTGTTGAATATGTTCGCTGCCTTGAGGCATTTGTAAAAATAATAAAGGCAGAATACAAATAAATATTCAGGAATTATATCAGATGTAGTCCTGAAACTTTTATACATTTAAAGGTCCCACAAAAAGCACCTTACAGTGGTCCATAATTAAATTGTTAATGTAATCAGAAATGAGACTTCTTTTTCCACTCTATTATTTTATCATTTAATGTCTGTTTGAGCCTTATAACCTATTTCTATGGCTTCAATGACATAGATTGATAGATTACATTTATTTGACAGCCAATTTCATAAAACAAGAGTCAGTTCGGATGAGGTGACTATATAAATTTTGACAAAAAATAAGTCAAATTTTTAAAATGGGGAAAAATTAAGAGTTTGTGTAACCAGAAAACAAATTTTTATAAACCTGTAGAGATTTATAGTAAATATATACTTTTAAACTTATAGTTTTCACAAGGAAGGGAAATTGATATAGCTTTCTTAAGCTTTAAGACTTTGATTTTTTAAAAAAGCAAGCATACAAGAATGTATTAATTTTTAACAAATAATTGTTCATTTAAATCCATTCTCAGAAAACATGGTGAAAAAAGAGAAAATTTAATTTAATTTTATACATTATGTACAAAATAGTATGAACTATTCTCAAGATGTCATTTCCTGCTACTCTCCCATAAAAAAGTTATTGTTTTTGCTACATATAAAGGCAGTAGACTATTTAAATCAGTATCCCTCATTTCCAGTCAAATACATTTTTGCTCTATTTTCTTAATGCACAATAAGAGATTTAAAATTCCATTTCACTTTTATGAATTACTTATTTTTCTGGTTACACAAACTCAATCTACCTGAGACTGTCTTCAAAATATGTGGGAAGAAAATAAAATTCAGTAAACTGCAAAACCGATTAACTAAGTTTTATACCTTAGGAAAAGCAAAAAATGGATCAAAATTGATGTTTATTTGAACTTTAAAATATATAGTAGTGAATTCACATTCTTCTTTATATGTACTAACTAAACAAAATTGGAAAATAGGATGGGAGGAACGAATCCATCCACAGCAATTAACTATAGTACGCAAAATGACAAGTCGTACAGGTATAAATCCCGACCCTTTACACTAAATAAATTCTGACTCTTGGAATAGGGGCTACTCCTAGTTCCAAGCACGGAACTTGACACATGCAGGGAGATCCTATGTTCAAGATTTAGTCAACCTAGCACGTATATCCTAGGAATAGGAAGAGAGAGCAAGGGATTGATTTATGGCACCAGCATTTCTCCCTTAGGTCCGTGAAGTGAACGCCCAAGCAAACTTGGCCAGGATTATCAATTTAATAATATAACAAATATAGTACTCTCCTAACTTTGCTTTCATCCTCCGGCCCAGAATACAGACAAACCTTCCCTCCCAAGGCTTGTCTCAACACCGGACAGTTTCCCCTGCTCGGCTTCGAAGGCACCAGAGCGGTATACGACAGAAATCGAGAACGGCGGAAGCCTGAGGCCTACAGACCCAGATAAAGGAAAGAAAAAATGGAGGAGGGGAGATGCAGAACAGAGAAACAGCTATCGTCTCTCAGGCGCATTAGAAAGCCGAGTTTCCTTCACAGAAAATCAGGCATCGCCGTTTCTCTCTTTCTTTCCTCCTTCCTCCTTCGAGAAAAAAGGAGGAGGCCGCAGCCTCCGCCCTATTGTTTCCCGACCCGAGGAGAGCTCACCTCACGACGGCGGCAGCAGCTCCTCTCAGCTGCGGACTACGGCCATGGCCGTCGCGCCTACCTCCTCCTTCACCAGCATCAAGAGCCGGCCGACCGCGGCCTCCTGCCCCAGCCTTTGGCCCTCTGCTGCTGCTGCTGCCACGGCTGCTCCTGCAGCAGAGGCCATCTTGGGTGCCTCTTTGCTTGCTTCAGCAGCAAAGCCTTCCTCGCCTAAACAGGCGTCACTGCTAATGCAATTGCTCGCTGGGTCAGTCGGCCTCCCCTTTCTGCTCCTGGAGGGGTGGAGCACTCCTAGACTCATCCTCCCGGCTCGCTCCTAGCGCTTCCTTCCTTCCTTCCTTCCCGAAAGGGGGAAGCGGGAGGAAATTAGACCTGCAAAGTTCAGTTCTTTATGCCCTAACCGAGGTAGGCGGATGAACAGAAAAAAAAACCCAACGCCTGCCATTTCCCGCATTTTGAAACGACGTGCAATCGGCAGTGTTTTAAGAGCATCGTCCCCTGCATACCTACTAGAGCGTTAACCCTGTTGAATATAAGGTGCTTCGCCCAGGAGAAGAAGGGGACTTCTTGAATAAACCCGCGCAGAATTCGGTCGTCATTTTTTTAAGCTATTTGCTGCATCCTCAGCGCAGCCTTCAAGAGCCAGAAATGGTTAACTTCTATCACTGCATAACCACAGGATACAGCAAATGTGATCGGCGTAAGCAATATGTTTCGAATGTTTTCCTCTTTCTGTCAAGGCAGGCGTAGAAAAATAATTTCTGAACAACAGAAACTAGCTCCATCATAATCAGATGATGCATCTGTAAGAGCACGTGAGGGTAAAACTGAAGTAAAATATGTACATATGCTGGTCAAAGACTCTATCTACCCAAGTAAGAGGATTGCTGCAGGAAAAAAAAGATTAGAGAAAAGTATTGTTGAAGTGTATAGAGAGAAAAGCTTCAAATAATGTAGTCAGAATGCACAGAATCATTAAGATTTAAAAAGCAGAAAAAACAGTAATTTGGGTGAAAATAAAAATTTCAGAAGTCCATGTAAAGGGCTAACAAATACACTTCAGCAGATTTAATGGAATTAAGCAAAGCAGTAATGAAATTATCTGAGATAAAACTCAAGCGAGGAAATGCCAGAAATGGAGATTTATATTTTGGATATTTATATGGAAACAACACTGATATGACTATGACGATGTTGACTACATTATTGCAACACACTCTGCAGAGAACTGCCTTTAAAGATCACCTGAAGCTTCAGTTGGTATAAAATGTGATGGTCTGAGTGCTCATGAGTATTTGCCAGTGGACATTAATTACACTTCTTCTGCTTTGGATTCTTATCAGCTTCTTGGTGGTGAACTATGAATCTAAGAAACCCTTGATGACTTGGAATCAAATTGCCTGAAGGTCTTCCACTTGAGTCAGCCCAAGCACCTTGATCATGCTTTGGTCGCGTTGGTGGATGATCTCTGGAGGGCCAGGGATAGGGGATGTTCCTCTGCCCTGGTCCTATTAGACCTCTCAGCGGCTTTCGATACCATCGACCATGGTATCCTGCTGCGCCGGTTGGGGGGATTGGGAGTGGGAGGCACCGTTTATCGGTGGTTCTCCTCCTATCTCTCCGATCGGTCGCAGACGGTGTTGACAGGGGGGCAGAGATCGGTTCCGAGGCGCCTCACTTATGGGGTGCCGCAGGGGTCGATCCTCTCGCCCCTTCTGTTCAACATCTATATGAAGCCTCTGGGTGAGATCATCAGTGGCTTCGGTGTGAGGTACCAGCTGTACGCTGATGACACCCAGCTGTACTTTTCCACACCGGGCCACCCCAACGAAGCTATCGAAGTGTTGTCCCGGTGCTTGGAGGCCGTACGGGTCTGGATGGGGAGAAACAGGCTCAAGCTCAATCCCTCCAAGACAGAGTGGCTGTGGATGCCGGCATCTCGGTACAGTCAACTGAGTCCTCGGCTGACTGTTGGGGGTGAGTCATTGGCCCCGATGGAAGGGGTGCGCAACTTGGGCGTCCTCCTGGATGAACGGCTGTCTTTTGAAGATCATTTGACGGCCGTCTCCAGGAGAGCTTTTTACCAGGTTCGCCTGGTGCGCCAGTTGCGCCCCTTTCTAGACCGGGATGCCCTATGCACGGTCACTCACGCCCTCGTGACGTCTCGCCTGGATTACTGCAATGCTCTCTACATGGGGCTCCCCTTGAAGGGCATCCGGAGGCTGCAGTTAGTTCAGAATGCGGCTGCGCGGGTTATAGAGGGAGCCCCTCATGGCTCCCGTATGACACCAATCCTGCGCAGGCTGCACTGGCTACCTGTGGCCTTCCGGGTGCGCTTCAAGGTTTTGGTAACCACCTTCAAAGCGCTCCATGGCATAGGGCCGGGTTATTTACGGGACCGCCTACTGCTACCGAATACCTCTCACCGACCCGTGCGCTCTCACAGAGAGGGACTCCTCAGGGTGCCGTCAGCTAGGCAGTGTCGTCTGGCGACGCCCAGGGGAAGAGCCTTCTCTGTGGGGGCTCCCACCCTCTGGAACGAACTCCCCCCAGGACTCCGTCAACTTCCGGACCTCCGAACCTTCCGTCGCGAGCTCAAGACACATTTATTCATCTGTGCAGGACTGGCTTAGATTTTAAATTTATAGGGGTTTTAATTTGGTTTTAATATTTATATTTCTATTTTTAATAATTGGGCATTAGAATAAGCTTTTTAATGATTATTTTAATTTGTATATAAATGTTTTATATGCCTGTGAACCGCCCTGAGTCCTTCGGGAGATAGGGCGGTATACAAATATGAATAATAAATAAATAAATAAATAAATAAATAAATGCATGTAGTAGCTGGTTGGGACTGCATCTCCTCACTAAGGGTTATGGCAAAAACCAGCCAATTTTCACACCACAGTTGACCATTGTACAGTATATAAATATACAATTATTGCATGACTTCAGAGCCACCAAGTCCATGTTGTTTAATTCAGAAGTGTGCAAGGAAAAATCCATGGACTTGAATCTTTGAAATTATAAAAAAACATTTACAACTTTTCACTGACGGTTGGCAATCAGTTTTTGCATCCAAGTAGTCCTTGACTTATAGGCATAATAAAACCTCCCCATCATAGTTGCAAATCATGATGGTCATTAAGCAAGGTGTCCATGTTCTTGCCTCACTTAATAATCCATCCCTGCTCTTCCTGATGTGATTGTTAAAGCTTAACAATCTTTAACCCTGTGTGGGTTTTTAAGTGAAGCCAAGGATGCTTTGGTGGAGAAGGCTCTCTAGCATTAGAGAAGGAAATGAGGCTGCTCTATCCCTTGGCATCTCAAAACTGCCTGGTGCCATCCTGAAAGTGAGCATCATTATGGAAGCAACTGCAATGAATTGTTGATGTTCTGAAATTGCACCCACTTCAAATGGCCTGTAGGGAAGTCAAGGAGCAAAGTGACTTGCTTTCCTTTCCCAATACAATTTCCAAGGCTTTCAGAAGAACTATAGTGAAAAGTAAGTAATCAATCAGTGATAGGGTGTGGAGAAGACTAGGTGGACCCAGTGGAGTGGGAAGCAGACCTGGCAGGATGGGCTAGGGAGAGATCGGTAGGGGTGATGCAACATCCTTATGGTTGGTTGTAAGGGTGAGTGGATTGCCAGGTGCCGGAATTTTGTTCGCATGACCATGTGGGCATTGTAGCAATCATAACTTTGAAATTGGGTTGTAAGCTTTTTGGGGGTCCATCATAACTCCAGTAACAGAGTAACTGAGAGTAACAGAAAGCTAAGAAAGTCATAATTGGATGAGACCTCAAAAGCAATTAAGAAGTTTAAGGAAGAAAATGCAAATGTGGAAAGAAGTATGGTTTGCCTGAAACTCTATTGTGAATGGTTTGGTTTAAGTCAGATTTCACTTTTTATTTTTTTGATACGTTTCTTCCTGTCATACTATACAGGTAGTCCTCATCGTACGATCACATTTGGACCCAAAATTTCTGTTGCTAAGTGAGATACTTGTTAAGTGAATTTTGCTCCATTTTATGATCTTTCTTGCCACATTTGTTAAGTAAATTATTGCAATTGTTAAATTAGTTACATGATTGGTAAGTGGATCTGGCTTCCCCATTGATTTTGCTTGTCAGAAGGTCACAAAAGGTGATCACATGGACCCGGGGATGCTGCAATCATGAATCGGATGCCAAGGGTCTGAATTTTGATCAGATGGAGGTGGGGTGATAAGTGTGAGAAACAGTCATAAGTCATTTTTTTCAGTGCTGTTGTAACTTCGAACTGTCACTAAATGAATGGTTGTAAGCCAAGGACTACTTATATTATGATTTTACTATACTTTGCATAATTGTGCTTTCTCCAAAAGGTTATACCGCATTACAGATATACATGTATTTCTAAATTCCAAGTCCATGTTCAGACATTCCAAATTCATTATAGCAGTCTAAATATAAAAATAAAATATTTTTAAGAGTTAAACTTTACTCCTGCTTGCAGGATCATGCTTATGCAAAAAGAAATAGCATGATGGATATGAATACATGCATTACCAGCAAATCTGCTGCACTGTGTAATAAATTCAGCTTCCTGGCAAAAATCATATAAATTGTAACTGTATGAGCTACTGTGTCTGAGCAAAACTTTTCCATATTGTTATTTTAACTTTAAAGTAATGTTAGGAAAAAAGCTAGTGAGAAAGATTGTAGGATAAGAATTTCTTATATCAAATAGCTATTTGACAATGATATACATTTTATCATTTTGCCCATATTTTGGTGGACTAGAAGAATTACATGGATTGCAAATTGATAGTTTAAAATTTCAGAAGGAATTAAGAAATCTGATTAACAAAATTATGTATAGTATACTTATACCCTCTATTGTTACAATGATATAAAAAACAGTGACTTTTCTGAAAACTCATGTGGCTTATGTGTATTAATTAAAATTCTGCATGCCTGCATGTTCTGAATTTTGTAAAGTGCAGTCCAAACATGCACATGCACAGATACACACTCTTATATACAGTATTTTCAACTAAGCCTGTAGTCACAGGTACGGATAAACAAAAAGGACTACACATTTTGTTGGAGGACAAAGGACTAAATATCGGTCAGATAAATAAATAGCATCTCTGATTTGTATGCAATGTTTCTTTTAGATACATCTTAAATTTTTAGTTTAGTTTTTATTGATGTTTAGTTTTTATTTAGGTTTTGTTGATATTGTTTGAACATATAGTTTTAACACCTCAGTTTGCATGAATTTACCTCCAATGTGGGTATAGATTTCTGAAACAGGTTTTGCACTGGACCCGCAGATTCATTTATTTATTCAATTTGTGGAACCTTAGAATACCTTAAACAAGCTTCACTACAATTAAAGATTTATTTATTTATTTATTTATTTATTTATTTATTTATTCATTTATTTGTCAAACACAACAGTATATATAAGTATAAGCATGAAATAACCATACGAATTGGATACAATCAAAGGGAACATTAGGATAGGAATGGTAGGCACGCTGGTGCTCTTACGCACGCCCCTCTTAGGAATGGGGTGAGGTCAATAGTAGATAGTCTTTGGTTAAAGCTTTGGGGATTTTGGGAAGAGACCACAGAGTCAGGTAATGCATTCCAGGCATTAACAACTCTGTTACTGAAGTCATATTTTCTACAATCAAGTTTGGAGCGGTTTACATTAAGTTTAAATCTATTGTGTGCTCATGTATTGTTGCGATTGAAGCTGAAGTAGTCTTTGACAGGAAGGACATTGTAGCAGATGATTTTATGAGTCATACTCAGGTCATGCTGAAAGCGATGGAGTTCTAAATTTTCTAAACCCAGGATTTCAAATCTGGTGGCATAAGGTATTTTGTTGTGATCAGAGGAGTGGAGAACTCTTCTTGTGAAATATTTCTGGACACGCTCAATTGTATTAATGTCCAAAATGAGGTGTGGGTTCCAGATATTTTTCCGTAAAATTCATGAGATTAGATGCTTGGTTTAAAATATTGCAAAATTGTGAAAGAGAATGTCAAAAGAACTCAGGAACAATGTCACAAAAGCTTGCTGCATGAAAATGTTGCTCTGAGCACTGAGTTTCTTTTCTGTGTGATATACTTGAATTCAGAGGTATAAACTTCCACCTTCCTTTGCAAAGTAATTAGGTTTTCTTTTAATTTTTGGCGTTCAGCAATCTTATAGGTATCCTCTGTGGATACTTCCCAAAAGGCGTGCACTGAACCCTTTCAGCTGTACTGGTGAAGACTGGAGTAACTTAGTTTTCTAATCGTTGGCTTGGCCCTTGATGCTTAAAGGAGCTGCATGACCTTTTGTAAATAGGGTTGTTATACCTGAACTGCAAAATAAGAAACAAATGACCACTAGATGGCAGCACAAAAATACAAAAAATCTTTGGTGTCAGTTTTGCTCTAGATAAAGGAAGGTGTTTTGTTTCATCCCAAAAAGAAAAAAAAAGTTGTCCTGGAGTTCTGTCAACACCTTTGGATTAGCTAGTTTGGCCAAAACAAATATTGGAAGAATCCCAGAAAGATTTTGCAAGGCCTGTAGAGCAAGGTGTTGCCCACCTCAGTTAGGAGTATTTGCAATTTTAGACTTGCAAACCACAGGGAACATAGAATACTACAGTTGGAAGGGACGTCACATATCTTCTAGTCCAGCTTTGCTGGCTGGGGAATTCTGGGAGTTCTGGGAGTTGAAGTCCTCCAGGCTTAAAGTTGCCAAGGTTGGAGACCCCTGTTCTAGTCTAACCCCCTGCTGGAGCAGGAGACCCTAATACCATTTCAGACAAATGGTTGTCCAGTCTCTTTATAGAAGCCTTCAGTGATGGACAACCCACAATTTTTGAAGGCAAATTGTTCCATCAGGAAATTTCCTTATTTTTTAGATTGGTTTTCTCCTTGGTTAGTTTCCAACTATTGTTTCTTGCCTTGCCTTTTGATGCTTTGGAAAATAGTATGACACCCCCCCCCCCATCTTTGTAGGAGTCTCTCAAATATTGGAGCAGTGCTATCATGTTCTCCCTAGTCCTTTTCATTAGACTAAACATGCCCAATTCCTGTAACCATTCTTTGTGTTTTAGCCTCCAGCCCCCAATCATCTTTCTTGCTCTTCTCTGCGCTGTTTTCAGAGTCTCAACATTTTTTATACTATGGTGATCAGAATTGGATGCAATACTCCAAATGTGGTCTTATTAAGGTTTTTTTAAAGCAGTATTAAAACTTCATGTAATCTTGATTCTATCCCTCTATTAATGCAGTTTAGGATTGCATTGGCTTTTTTGGCTGCCACACACTGTTGGCTCAAACAAGAATTCTACTTATAATCAATAACCTCCAAAATTTCAAAATGATTTTGATACCCCATAATTCTGAATGTCCCAAAACATTCAGCTGAACAACAGTAAACAGACGTACGTTTTTAATCATCATTTTTTTTCTAGTAGAAAACTGGTGAAATTCAAAAATTTTTACTACTGGTTCTGTGGGTGTGGCAGGCATGGCTTGGTGGGCATAGCAGGGGAAGGATACTGCAAAATCCCCATTCTCTCCCCACTCCTGGGGGAAGGATATTGCAAAATCTCCATTCCCACCCCACTCTGGGACCAGCAAGAGATATTTGCTGGTTCTCTGAACTACTCAGAGAAAATTTCTGCTACCCGTTCTCCAGAACCTGCTGAATTTCACCCCGGTAGAAAACCTTATTTTCAGGTAAACTCTGTTTCTGGTTTCTTTCTTTCACAATGTAAGCTTGTCCATCTCTTGTTCACTGATTAGACTCCCATTTCATTTTAGCAAGCTCCCAGTTTTTATGAATTTCAATAAGTCAATAATAAACTTCAGCTGATACAAAATGCAGCCATGAGGGTAATTTTAGGTGCCCAAAGAATGATGCATATAAGATCTTTGCTGCCCAAACTGCATTGGGTGCCTGTCTTCTTCTGGATCCAGTTCAAGGTGTTGGTTATATTTAAAGTCCTACATAGCATTGGGCAAGAACTGTCTTTGCCCCATCACATCAGCCCATCCCACTAGGGCAGATAGGGAAGCAAGTTGTAGATGCTGTCAGTTAAAGAATTCCAAGTGATGGGTCCAGGAAAAGAGCCTTCTCTGCCATTGCCCATGCCCTTTGGAACATTCTTTCCCCACAGGCAGGGTGTGCTCCCATTCTCCTGGTCTTTCGAAAATATCTAAAGACCCAGCTCTTGGATGAGCACACAGCTATGGGGATAGTTATCATTCTGAAAGTTCCCATCTTTTATTAACTCTTAATTCAACTAACTATCCTTAACTTGTATTTTAAATTTAGTTTTTATGTTTTTAACATTTTACTTGTACACCATCCAAATGTGATAGACAAACAACATACAGGTAAGTAAATGCTGAAAAGGTACGTTAATGCCTTGCATGCAGCTTTCCAAACTATTTTGTACTGTGGCACTATACAGAAGAATAGTACTTTTCATTGTCTATGTGGCTGGGCCTGCTGGAAATTGTAATCAGCAAATATGGAGCATAAAAGTATTACATTTTGAGGAGCACAAAAAGAGTTATTGGATGATTAATCCAAGGACCATATCTGATGCAAAGATTAAAACAATGGGAAGACCAAATAGAGGCACACCTGTTTTAATTAGATAACAGCTTCCATTTAAAATTCCTTTTTTACCATAATAATTATTGGTCACAAAGCTAAAAAGCAGGATGTAGCTTCCATTAGATATAAGGGAGTTGGTAATTACCATTAGGTAAAACTTAGTAAATAGTATTTATCAATATATTAAGGGGAGAGGTACTGCATGCTCCTTGCAATATGGTCAGTTTTGTTTTGTTCCAGGTCAGCGTTAATTTGGAGTTCATCTTCATAAACAGACTTTGTCTTGTAATCAATTCCTTGTAAACTGAAAATGAATTCCGTGTGTGTATGTGTCCCCAATCACACTTGGACAATAAAGAATTCTATATTCTACTGAAAGAATATACACTACAAAGAAGTGACATCTTAGACCATATCATGTACACATTAAAGCTTGGACTATTCAGCTACTTCACCAGATGATATAACTTTATAGTTACATAAGGAAATTGTTCATGGTTTCTCTTGAGATACGAATGTAATAATGCTTTGGTACAAAACTCAGATGATGGATACTACATAGGAAGACTGAATTTGTTATGTTTTTACAATGCATTTTTTTAAAAAAAAGTTGCTGCCAGAGAAAGTAAGAGATGCAGGGACCTGAAAACTCATCAAGAGACACATTAAGTTACACAGCTGGTTATTTTTAGGTGATTTTAAAGAAAATTAAATTTGGTTACTATGACCATGTTTCTGTTTTATAAGGCTATTAAAATACAGTAGTAAAACTATATCAAGAGATTATTTTCAGCTGAGTGAAGAAAATTGCACCATTCATCAACACAGGTACCAGCTGAGCTGTAAGAAATTAAAATTTTCAGATTTAAGGTTTTGCTCCTTTGAGTCACATGACCATTAGGCAGTCTTACAAATCTAATACATTAACAAATACATAGAAATATGTTCCTGGATCTTTGGCTGGTGGCAAATGGAAAATAGCAGTGTTTGTTCCTTGGTTCTGATAATTAAAATATTTTTCTTAATTCTTGATAAAGCGAATTACACCCCCTTGAATTTAGACTCCAGATTAGTGAGAATGTTAATCATTCCTTCAGCTGGTTTACTTCAGTCAGCTTGAAGATGCTGAGTATTTGAAGTAATGAAAGCTAAGAGCAATATTGTATTCTGAACTTTAGCTCCGGGGACGACACCGGAACGAGGCAGAGACTTAACAAATCGAGTCGTGTCGGAGCAGGGAAGGAAGCATAATGAGGAAGGGGCATGGAGCCGCGGTCCCGTTCCTTGGTTAACTTTCGTGGCTCGATTCTGCAGGTCGTCCCAAATGCTACCGTTCCACCCTTCGTTGCTGGATTCCACCCTGTCAGTCAGGATAGTCGAGCGCGCCTTTGCACCGGCCTTAAGGCGCCTGCGCGGTTGCCGTGATGTAGGCTGGGGCGGTTCCTCCTGCCGGCTTTGCTCCGCAGTTCAGTTCTCCTCCGCCCCCTCCGCGGAATCGCCCTCGTCACCGCCGCCTTCAGCCGGGAGAGAGGAACGGAAGAGGCGCGCCTCCTCTTTTCCCTCCACGACGACAACAGCAGCAGCAGCAGCAGCAGCAGCGACACCCTCCCGAGGGAGCAAGCTCTGGGTGAGGGGCGACGGAGGCGAGGCTCCCTCTCCCGCCGGGGGCGCTGTCTTGCCCGGCGTGCGAAGTGGAGGTGATGTGCTAAAGAGGGAAAAGGAGAAAAGGAGCGTTATGAGTGAGTAGACTTCAGCTTGGACGCGCTGGGCAGCTTTCACCTTTAATTGGATTCACCCGCCTTTGGGGCAGCTGAATCCAATTGCTTTTAGTTTATTTTGGCTCCAGGTCCGGAATTTAGGTTTCCTCTCCTCCCAGCTCCAGATCCTTTTTTTTTTTTTAGGGGGATCACGGGACAGGCGCGGGTGAGAGTAAATTGGTACACTTCGTGGAGAGTTGACGTCCGCCTCCGAGAAAGAGGTCCAGCCGCAGAGGAGCCCAGTCCCGAAATCTCTTTGGCCTTGTAATTGCTGTCCGAACAAGCTGAAGGGTGGCGACCTTAGGCAGCTCCAAGTGCGTGGGCTGCCGAAATGAACTTTTGGGGCTGCTTTAAGCTCGTCGCGTATCTTTTCAAAAAGAAAGAACTTGGCTAGGATGAAGCGTGGCTGCCGGTGATGCTCGTCTTTTCTTGCGGCTTAGCGAGTCCGCTCCAGAACGCGATGGATGGGATCCGTGAGAAGGGAGGCATTATTTTTTGGGGGGGGGCAGAATCGCCGCCTTCTTAAGGTGAAGTTGAGTGGTGCTCTAGTGAGATATAGGAAATGCGTGATGAGAGGAAGGATGTGGTTCAGGCCTTTTTCCCCATGCAAAAAGCAGTGGTTTTTGTTTTTTTTAAAGTAGATGGTTGGGATAGAGAATAAATCGATTTTCTTTAGATATTATTTTGCAATTCGTTGTAAGGATCCAAAGATGAAAGTTTAATAAAGTTCTGTCAAATCTTGGGTATACTTAGTGGAACTGTGTAAAACTTCATTTACAGCAGAGAAGTGAACATAAACAAGCGTAAACTGGATCTAAATGCAATACGTAAGACTAGTTAATTTTGCTTTGACTGAAATTTACATGCATGTTAGCCTTGAAATTATGATAGGAAAGTCAGGGAGGACTTAGCAGGACTTTGCCAGTATTTCAGAGTGGACTGAGTTCTGTGAATTAATATATTTTAAAATATTAATGAACAGTTGTCACCCATATTTGTATAATTGCATTTAAAGGCAGATCTTATTAACAGGCTTTAGAATTGGTCAAGATTTTTATGAAGACTCATTACAAAGGCTACACATTAATTTATCGAATTAACCTAATTGCCTCAGTTTCCACAATATAATAAATCATAATTAGCCAACATATATGTGAATTCAGCAATAGTCTCTTATTGTGATAAAATATAAATGGCATGAAAATAATCCTAAGAAATATATTAGAAGCAGGCATTCTGAAAATGAATCTAGAGAAGTATTCATACTGTAGATACTTTTATGATGAACAGATAGCCAGTTTGGTGTAGTGATTAAGGGACTGGCCTAGAAATCTGGAGACCGAATATTAGGCTTCCCTTAGGCATGAAGGCAAGCCCAGTGACTCTGAGCCAGTCCAATCCACTTTACAGGATTGTGGTGGGGAAACTACACAACAGTATTAAGTACATTCATTGCCTTGAGTGTGTGTGTAAATACAAAAATCTAATAATTTAATAGAAACCTATAGCCCTGATAAGTTGATTCTGAAGAACATTTATTGAAGCAAGTTTTCTGGTCTAACTAGGATTTCGGGGAGTTACATTCCCAATACATTTAGAGCTGCCAGGTTGTAGAAGGCTATATTTAAAAGTTTTGTTGAACTGTTGAAAAGAAATAGGATTTATACTGTGGTGGAAATCTGTGTATGTTATGATTTGGAAAATCTACTGGAACAGTTTTCCCACTATAAATAAAGTATCTTGCATTGGAATGCAATGGAATGGTTGTAAATGCTAATAAAGCCTTAATTGAATGTGCTAGTTGAACATTAGAATTTATGCTTCGAATGGAAGATTGATGCTTTTTCCTTGATATTTCTAGTAAACGATTTCTAGTCATAGGCCTGAAAATACTCCATTTAAGACCTTGAAGAACCATATGAGGATAGGTAGCATTAAACTGACTGGCTCAAATGTTCATTCAGTGTAATATATGTACATTTCTATCTTCTGCGAAAAATGTTCAACTTCATTTGGTACATACTGAGGTTGTGGGGCATATTTTCAGTGTTTGAAGTTAATTTTTAATAAGTTAACTTTAAGCAAATGTACCACTACCAACACTTATAAATAAGATTTAAAATAGCAGGTTTGTAGCAGGTTTGTAGTTCATAATATATAAGAATTTATTACTGGTGACATGGATCAAGAATAAGACATAGCATGTCCTGTGATAGTTTAAAGTCCAGTGTGTGTTGTGATGTTTGTAATCTGTAACAGCCTATTTCTTAGAGTAACCTTTGCCATTTGTAATAGCAATCACTCCCCTCATTTACGTTTTTTTAAATATTGCATAAGATCTAAAAAACTTACTTCAAAAACATTTCATATTGTTACTTCACTGATTTCTAACTCTCTAATAATTCACAACAAATTGCAACAACAAAACAGATCAGTTTCAATGGGAAAATAATATCTGAATTGATCTTAAATATTTTTTTAAAACCAAACACTTCTGTATTGTTGAGAGTCTATATATTAGAGATATTTTAGCATAGGGGAATGCTCTAGAATCCTGAACACTGATACATTTTATGTTTTTGAAGGAAATACTTGTAATTAGGTATGTTCACCGCCTTAAATTAGATATAAAAAGGTAGGATAGAAGAAGAAGCAGCAAAAGAAATAGTTTTATATACTGAACTTGTACAAGAAGACTGGTTACATAAATAATGACATAATAAAGTCACCAAAATGATTCACTGGAACATCTGTAAAAATATCACATAATAATAATATAAAAAAATGGTGGGAACAGAGAGTTGAAAAAGTAGCCGACAATAAGCAGCTTAAAATATTGTGGTATTTCTGAATATAGACTGATAAAGTATTGGCTCATAACACACCAGGTATAACTGATTGTAAAGAAGAAAGTATGAATAATTATGTGACAACACTAGGGGACAGTAGAATAGAAAATAAAGAAGTGGCGAAGAGCACAAAGTATCAAGATCTGAAAATTGAAATTCAAAAATGATGGTATAAGTGGTTGTCTAAATCTTGTACACTTTTTGCTGAGTGTTATACCTTTTAAACTAAACACATTCTGAGTAAACATAGATAGACTAGAATCAGATAAAGCAACCTTCAACTATTGCAAAATTACCATTATTTTTCCTGAACTATTTTCTGTTTCTTAGGAAGAAAAAATTCTTACAGCTTTTCATTTTTTATTAGCCTTAAATTTTTATGTGATTATTATTTTCCTATGATTCCAGTATTAGTGATATTGAAAAATAGTACATTTATATGAATTTCTACTTCAGAATATAATATTTATGTTGAAAAACATGCATAAAATTGTCCTGTTCTTTGCTATACTGTATAGAAACTACTATATGAGCTTTTCAAAATATACTATTATTTCTCCTATATACGTTATTTGAGGAATAGAATTAAGAGAGGAAAGGAATTGAAGAGTATGCATGATGGAAAGAAAAGGTGTAGGAGTAGGAATTAAGATTGTAGAAGGGTAGGGTGGTGGGCCTAGAGTTGAAAAATGGAGGTAAAACTGTCCAATTAGCAGGCATTATTTTATCCTGAACATCTGAAGGAACAGACTGATCTGGAAACTTAAAATCTCCCCTACTTTCTTTACAGAATGTGAATTATGGATCCCCAAAAGAAAGCATAGGCCATACCTAATTTACCAGAAGATAAATTTGCATATTTATTCCCCCCCAAAACACATTGCGGTATGGCTTGCTTTCAGATTTGGTCAGAATAGAAGAAAACGATACAAAGCTAATCTTTAATAAGCATGGAGTACTTTTTCTTATACTGTCAGCAAGCTGCATGTACCACTCAACTGATGTTTTCTTATTTTAGTGGTGAATACCAACAGTTCATATGGTGCTTCTATCTTTGGCCTAACAAATTTGTCAAAATTCTCACAAAGAGCAACATGATAACAAAGCAACACACTTTCCATTTTGTTCATCTTGCAGAAAGAGAGTCTTCATTTTCTATAAAATTGCTCATTATGTAGGAAAGGCACAAGAAAAGGCATTGAAGGGTTTTAATTCTGTCTATAAATAGGATTTGTGGTTGAAACTCTAATTGCTAGTATTCTTTCATTATGGCTTACAATTTTCTACAGTAAAAATAAGTTACCAGGTGTTTCTCCAGTTCTGTCTTGCCAGCTGAAGCTTGATAGAATGTCTTTACACATATGAACAGAGAGACCAATTTGGGAACCTCTGCTTCACAAGGACAGGGTCAGTTGGAACACAAAGTATGAAAATATGACAGGCCAAAGATGATGTGAAATTGTCAGAATGGAAAGTTAAAGAAAAGAAATTGCGTATTTTAGGAATAAATGAGTTTAGGGTGTAATGGGACATTTCAGTTCAGATAATTGCACAGTTTACAATCTGTGCCTGAGATCACAGAAAGAAATTGTTATAATTGTTATATCTCAATAAATAACAAGATCATGCCATTACAGCTAGTGAACATCACTGTTTACCATAAGACATTGATAAATCATTTAGCAAATTGCAAGAGGTGCTAAATGCAATATCAGGGAAGGACATTGTATTGTTAATGGACTTCCCAGCAGTAATATATGACAGATGAACGTTTAGAGAGTGAAAAAATAGCCCATCATGAAATTATGAATTCAAAGTTGTTCCCTAATAGTATTGTGGACTACAAGAAAAGCCAATCAGTCAGTCCTGGAGCCAATGGCTGAGAAACCCCTAAGATAGTGATCAGTAAATACAAAGTTACAAATTCTACTCATTTGATGTGCATGGATGATGATTTAGAAAAATAAGTAAAATGTTTAATGAAGTTGAATAGAGAAAAAAGGAATATGTTGAATGGCTAAGATCAGAGGCTAATGGAATGTTCTTGAAAAAATCTTCAAGTATGGGATGCTAAACATTTTGGTTTGAAATGTTCTGTCTGTGAAACTACTATTTCAAATATAAAGCATGTTGCTTCAAGTATTTAGGAAGCTTTAGGCATTCCAAATTCTAAACATTCAGAATATTTAAAACACTAGATGTTCCTTACAATGGATTATCTTCCAAACATCTTTACAGGAATAATTTTAAGTACAACATTTGCACAACTCTTGACTATAACTTATTAATGGAGACATCAGATTGATGGGATTAGCCTATATAGTCAGCAGGAATCTAGGCTAGCTTTTAAATTATGCTTATTTAATTAGGATAATTAAATTTGCATAATTAATATGCTTTATTGTTCATGTTTGAGACAACACTGGCGATGTTCTAAAATTCAATATCTAAATATGTAGCGAGTGTTTAATATTGTGACCATATGAAGTTACATTTTTGTTTGAAAATCTATTGATTTCATTTTTCTACTCTTTAAAAAGAAAAGATATCAGTCTTTGATGTAGCAGAGAATGCAGCAGTTTGCATCTCTTTTTGTTATTAGTATGATGGCAGATATCATGTTTTTATAAGATGATTCTCTCCCACATGCCGTAGTGACATTTGGTATTATGAAAAAGATTCAGGAGTAATGCCATGGGGTGGGGGTGGGGGAGAAGACCACTGATGAGGAAGTATAGAATGCTGGGATGAAGCATATAACTGGATGACCAACATAAGTGCCTGGATGCCAATAGCTCAATTTTGAAATGAGTGATCTCCCTCCTCATCCCACAGTGTCATGGGAGTCTGAGATAGTTAAGCATAATGGTGGGAATGGTGGTGGAATGGATCCTCACCATATTTTGTGATATGTGGGAAATTTTCCAAATCACTTGGAAGAAGATGCAGCAACATCCTTGTCTTTAAAAAAACAGTGAACTCTTAAGGGAAGTTCTGGAAAGTAATCAAGAGAGCCAGGAAGCAGTGAAAAGTTGTGCTGTTGCTTTGACTGTTTGGTATGATAAATTAAACATCAACGCAAGAAGAATGTGTGTCTAATCTTTGTTGCCTCCTGTGATTGGAATCCATAAACATGAGATAGAAATGCATGGGATTCAATCTTGGCTGAGGAAGAAGGACAGAAAAATTAAAAACTTGAGCAGCAGAGACTCAACCTTTAATCACTACTAAGGCTAACAATTATCAGAAGGGTAATTCCAACTAACATAGATACTGTTGGCTGAGATTGCTTCAAAACAGAACAGACCAAAACAAAACAAAGCACCAGATAACATTTTATTTGTATTCCATCCTGCCTTTATTATTCTTACAAATAACGCAATGTGTTGAACATCCAACACACCTTCCTCCTCCTACTTTCCCCACAGCAACCTTGTCAGATGGATTGAGCTGGGAGAGAGTGACTGGCCCAAAGTCATCCAGCTGGCTTTCATGGTTAAGGTGGGACTAGAACTCCTGGTCTTCCGCACATTGCACAATTATTTTACCAACTGTGGCCTTTCTCTGGATCATAAAGCTTTACTGCATCACCCCTGCATTTTTACCTCTTGATTATTACAATACATTCTATGTTGAGCTCCCTCTATAGACCAGCTAGAAGCTTCAGCTGGTGCAACAAGTGTTTTCTTCCTCCATTACAGAAGAAAACCCAATTAACAGAGATAAATCAACTCAAGTACAATTTTAACAAACTGCCATATCCTTGACCGTATATAATTAAGAATCACCTAATGAAAAATCAATTATCAATAAAGTACTGTCAAATTACTAAAAGACTTTATCAGACATCTCAATTTTCGGTAAAATAAGATTTTATTGTTTCAATAATAATAGTAATTGTAAAAATAAATATTGTATTTTAAAATGGCATAAGTTTGTATCTTTTCCCAAAAACATTCTACTTAATTTGCAAGGTTTTGTACCATTATATAGTCAATGAATCATTGTGAATGCATAATGCATAATAATAGAATTTGAAAGCCAATTTGGTATAACCAGTTAAGACACCAATGTTCCTACTGTAGTAACTGGGGGACCATGAGTTCTAGTCCCATCTAATCCCGAAACCAACTGTGTAATCTTGGGACAGTTATGGAAGAAAACCATAGCAAACCACTTCTGAAATCTTGCCAGTAAAACTGTAGAGATTTATTCAAGCAGTTGCCAGGAATCAGTACTGACTTGAAGTTGTACAATTGTGCGCACCCCTCCACATCCACCCACACAAACACAGAGATATCTACCTCCTCATTGGAACACTTATCTATCAGATGTTTTCTATATTTATTTGAGCCTCCCTTCTGGTATGTTTTTGGATGGTAGCAATTTGTATTAAATTTCTGTCCTACCAGTTAAATACAATTCTCTTTTTAAGTACAGTAATCAGAAATAATTTGTATTTATAGCTTAGAGGGAAATACAAGTGTTGCAGCCATTTTTCAGTTCAGCAGTTTTTTTATTTTAACTGGCTGACTAACTTGTGCTCAAGGTGATAGTGAGTGATCAGTCTGCTGAGACATTATTAGGCACCTTGGAGCTAAAACCATTTGGTCTAAGAATAGAATTTGGAACTGTAAATTTAAAAGTGAGATCTCTCTTTGGACCCTGACTGTTCTCAGAAGAAGAATAAATGGGGAATGAAGTAAGAGAGGAGATCAGAAAGAGAAGTCAGTTAGTTGTGATATTGTGACGTCCTTCACTTTCTTTGGTTCTCAGCTTGTCTATTAAACAAATAAATTATGCTCTTGTAATCCTCAGGAACTAATTAAAAAATGACATCCTTTTGCAAGTCCTGATTCCCATATGTGAGCTAACATAAGTAAATCACATTAGAACAAAATAGAATAGTGAAAATATTTTTCAATATAGTATTAAAATGATGGCAAATGATAGTTTTAAAATCACTTAATGTGTGACCCCTTGCTTAGAAACAGAAATTCTGGTCCAAATTATGCATCTACGTTGAGGACTACTTGTAAAAGATTATCAATATTCAGTGATAAAAAGAGTTTATTAATACCTTTAGAACTATCGATAATCTGACTTTAATCTTAATCCTATAAGAGGTAAAGAGATTGAGCAAACCACATTCAAAACAATATACCATGCCATAATATGGGAGCAACACGAGGCTCCCATGTAACACCTATCCTGCGCGAGCTGCACTGGCTTCCGGTGGTCTTCCGGGTGCAATTCAAGGTGTTGGTTATCACCTTTAAAGCGCTCCATGGCATAGGACCAGGTTATCTACGAGACCGCCTGCTGCTACCAATAGCCTCCCATCGACCCGTGCGCTCCCATAAAGTGGGTCTCCTCAGGGTGCCGTCGGTCAAACAATGTAGACTGGCGACCCCCAGGGGGAGATCCTTCTCTGTGGGGGCTCCTGCCCTATGAATGAACTGCCTCCGAGAATACATCAACTTTCTGATCTCCGGACCTTTCACCACAAGCTAAAGACCTTTCTGTTTCATCGTGCAGGGCTGGCTTAATGAAGTTAATGAAGTATTGGGGTTTTAACATAGTTTTTATTATAATTCCTTCAGCCTTTAATTTAATTAGTTTTTAAATGTTTAAATGTTTAACTTTCCGATCTGTGCTTTTTACCTTGGCTGTAAACCGCCCTGAGTCCTTCGGGAGAAGGACGGTATATAAATTAATTAATTAATTAATTAAATAAATAAATAAATAAATCTTTATTGAACATATTGAGCCAAAGCCACCATCTGATGGAATTCCCCAAGGCTTTAGATTTGGTAGCTGCTGGTACCTGTTTCAGCAGCAGTAAATTCAGTTGAATGTTTTCTGAATTTGTTGATCAATCCTGCGCATTGGTTTGGAAGGATTTTGAAGCATTCCTCTCAAAGGACCCAGATTGTTGGGGGCAATAAGTTGACTTTGTATATAATATACAAATGGATGAAGACTATTGCTTGACATAGTGTAAGCCGCCCTGAGTCTTCGGAGAAGGGTGGGATATAAATGCAAATAAAAACAAAAACAAAAGATATTTTTGAGCTGTTTTGTATGAATTGCTTACTTCGGTTTTGCCAGAACATTTTATTTGGGCTAAGGTCAGGACACTCCAAAAAAATGAAATGTCTTTTGCTTCAGCCATTTGGTTATAAATTTATTTGTTAGTGCTCATGTTACCTTATTCACATTTATTTAAGCTTCATCTCACAAATACCTTGACATTCTCCTATGGAATTTGTTGACAGAATCCAGACTCCATTGTTCCCTGAGTGATTAGTTCTCCATTAGTAGTGGAGGCAGCATCCAGGAATGGGTTGTCCTCATCTGCTAGCCAATAGGACTGAGACTATCAAAGCTGCGAGGACACGCCTACACACGCCTCCCCAGCTTTTGTCTAGGTCCTAGCTGAAGACAGAGGTGTTTTTTTTGGTTGTTGCTTAGATCAATTACTTTCTGGATGTTTTTAAAGCTGCTGCTTGAAAGAACAACTATATATTTAAAATTGTAAATAAAAAGTTCTAAAGTGTCATATTTACTAAATTGTGAGTTCACCAAATAATATGCAAACTTAATTAATAGTATCTGTTTTCAGGAATTGATTATTTGGAAATAGCTTGATTATGTGAAAAAGAGATACAAAGGTATTTAATGAAGTTTAAGACATATTGTTGCTTGTGGAATTGTAATACTGTACTGATAAATGATGAAGGACGCGGTGGCTCAGTGGCTAAGATGCTGAGCTTGTCCATCGAAAGGTTGGCAGTTCAGCGGTTCAAATCTCTAGTGCTGCGTAACGGGGTGAGTTCCCATTACTTGTCCCAGCTTCTGCCAACCTAGCAGTTCGAAAGCACATAAAAAATACAAGTAGAAAAATAGGGACCACCTTTGGTGGAAAGGTAACAGCGTTCCATGTGTCTTTGGCATTTAGTCATGCTGGCCACATGACCATGGAACATTTTTGGACAGCGCTGGCTCTTTGGCTTTGAAATGGAGATGAGTCCCCTAGAGTCGGGAATGACTAGCACATATGTGCCAGGGGAATCTTTATCTTTACTAATAAATATTTTTCCTCTATTTTTTCTTCTAGAAGTTTCCAGATGAAGAACAACAAATAACACAAACCATGGAAAAGGTACTGAAAGATTTTGACAAAGGCCCGCAAGAAAATATTTCTGATTTTGTGGATTTGAGTGGCAATTGCCAACAATCTTTTGAAGAGGTTTCTGTGAACCAAAGCCCTATGCATATTCCACTTGATTCTCCCATCGCAGGTTTGTCTGTTTGTTTATTAAATTTGTGTACTGCCGATCCCATTTGAAGATGACTCTAAGTAAAGGTAGTCTTTGATTTACAACAGTTTAATGACGGTTCAACATTACAACAGCACTGAAAAAAGTTACTTATAACCATTTTTCACACTTATCACTATTGCAGCATTCCCATGGTCACATGAAAAAAATTCAGATCCTTGGCAATTGACGGTTGCAATGTTCCAGGGTCATGTGATCACCTTTTGCGACCTTCTGACAAGCAAATTCAATGGGGAAACCTTATTCACTTAACAACTATATTAACTAATTTAACAACCGCAGTGATTCACTTAACAAATCTAAGAAATGGGCAGAACTCTAAAATGGGCAAAACTCACTTAACAAATTTCTCACTTAACAACATAAATTTTGGGCTCAATTGTGGTCGTAAGTTGAGGACTACCTGTAATAGCAGAAATACTTTGTAAATTGTGTAAATACTGAAGGAGATGTTTAGGAAAAGATAAAAACATTCATAATGCATGTTCTTATTCGTATAATGATTGCTGAGTTTTACATTTGTTTATTTTGCTGAATTTTGCATTTATTTTAACATTCATTTTCATGTTTTTAGAAGGAAAAATATTCGAGAGAAGCTGCTTGAAACATATTTGCAGATAGTTGTCAGTACCTTTAAAATTTCAGATAGTTCTTGAGATATGACTGTAATGGGGCCTATCCATTATGTTTGCGTTTTGTGACAGCCATTAAGTACAGCATGTCACTTGATGATTCTCCCCATCCCTGCTCTCTCCAATATGATAATTAAATGAACGTATAGGTCACTCAATGGAGCATGGGCTGCCTAGGGATGGGGGAGATTCTTGGAAGACTAGCATAGGCCTAGGTCAGCCTGCCCGGGTCTTCCCAAAGGTCCCCATTCCCAAAGAGACTGATTCTCCGATTCCTGCCCCTTGGTTCCCCATATACCTTTTCCAACTGCCACTGAGTCCTCTCAAGCCTTAGGTTTGATTCCCATTCTATCAGGTCAAACCTCCTACTCCTCTCCTTTTGAAGAGCTCTGAGGCCTTCCAGGGTGCTGGAATAGATCACTTAATTGCATAACCATATAGTGCAAATCCAGAAGTGGCAGCGATATTTACAGCTACAATGCAATTCGGCCCCTGGATACATAACAGCTGCTTCCAAAATTGTGCCCTGTGGGCCTGAGCACAAAGTGAGTTGTTCCAGTGCTATAGAAAGTTTCAGAGCTCTTCAAAAGGTAAGTGAGGAGGAGTGTGTGGGGCTTGGTGGCATGGGAATCAGGCCTAAAGTTAGCAGGAAGCTGTTCAGGGAGGGAACTCTTTGGAACGAACTTCCCCCTGGTTTGCGCCAATTGCCTGACCTTCGGACCTTTCGCCGTGAGCTGAAAACGCATTTATTTTATTCAAGCAGGACTGGCTTAAAAGTTTACTAAATAATTTTAATCGGGGTTATTTATGAATTTTAAGGGTTTTAAATTGATTGTTTTAAATTTCGGCCATTTATGAAATATGCTTGTTTTAAGTTTTTGTTTTAATTTGTATATTGTATTGTTTTATAATTTGGCTGTACACCGCCCTGAGTCCTTCGGGAGAAGGGCGGTATAAAAATCTAATAAAATAAATAAATAAATAAATAAATAAATAAATAAATAAATGTTTGCAGAGACCCTGGAGGGAGGGTAGGAGGGAAGATAGGTGGGTGGTGCTGCTGCAGGATCCCTGCAGTTGGCCGTAAGGGCAAATGAATGTGGGGGTGCCGCAGTCTTGTTATAAGACTCTTTTGTGGTCATTATACATTTGTAGTTTAGGAATATTGCTATAACAATAATCATTTATAATCTTGCAACAGATTTCAGAGGCGGCCCAAGGACATGGTTGTGGTTATGATTCTGTCAATATGAATGAATATTGGCTAATTGTTGAACTGTGTTTGTTTCAGAATCTTCATCGCAAACATCTCATTCTTTCACTGTACCTTCAGAAGAGGATAGTGTATTATTCAACAAATTGTTATACCTCGGATGTATGAAAGTTTCTGCTCCCCGCAGTGAAGCAGAGGCCTTGTGTGCCATGGCATCTTTGAAAAATTCAAATCATTCTCCATCTCCTGTAACTCTTTATGTTCCAAATATTCCAGATGGTTCTGTTAGGTGAGCTGGATGTTTCTATTGAGTATCTATTGAGCAAGTTATCCAAATAAGTTTAAGAACAGAATAGGAATGGATTCCTGCTTCTTCCTGTAGGAGCTTCAAGTTGCTCTATAGAATCTATTGTTTTGTGTTTTGAAGATCATATCTAATTTCAATCTTTCTTTCAAGTTCCTCAAATGTTGTCTGGATGTTTGCAGTGTATAGCTGATAGCAGATAGCTGCTTAGGAAAGCAGGTGCCTTAGTTCCAAGCACTTGTAGCAGCTTTATATGTTCAAGTGGGGTGTTTTTGGAGCAGAGCTTTTTTCAGATTTGGTTTGAAGTTTATGATCTAAGCAAGGAGCTCTTTGCATTTTTACTAGATTAAGAACTATAGTGAAATTTAAGATAGGATATATGAAAATAATATGTGTGGATAGATAAATATCCACCTTTCTATGGATATTTGTTTTACTGTGAAATCACTTGATGGATTTGAAACTGGACAAAATTGGACAAAACTACAAAGGAGAGGTTTTTTTTAATTTAATTTAATTTTTTATTTGAATTTATATCCCGCCCTTCTCCGAAGACTCAGGGCGGCTTACAATGTGTTAAGTAATAGTCTTCATCCATTTGTATATTATATACAAAGTCAACTTTTATTGCCCCCAACAATCTGGGTCCTCATTTTACCTACCTTATAAAGGATGGAAGGCTGAGTCAACCTTGGGCCTGGTGGGACTTGAACTTGCAGTAATTGCAAGCAGCTGTGTTAATAACAGACAGACTTAGTCCGTTGAGCCACCAGGGTTATCAACAACAGGGGACTTGATGACATTATGTCACCTATTCAATTATAGTCTCTGTTATATATGTTAGTTATTAGTTGCTACCATGAGAGCTAGTTCTCTTTTCGCTATGCTTATAAATTCTGAATGTGACATGCAGTGCTGGATTAGATGAGGCTTTTGGCCTCATCCAGTGAAAGTTTTCTTTCCGTTCATGTACTGCCAGCGACTAAACAAGAACACCACATATATGCTGGAGGATGGTTCTATATGATCTCCCTGATAAATCTCGTGAGGAACTATGGTGTCAAAAATTGAAGAAAAGGAATTACATTTCTATTTTTTCCTTTTCTTTTTCTTTCTTTTCTGTATTTTTTCTTTTTCTTCATGTCTACCTCTGTCTCTACTGGTATCAGGCATAATATAATATATATATTCTAGTCTAAAACAATTATGGTGAAAGTTAATATCTTGCCTTCAAATATACATTTTCAGGAAAATTAATGGAGATTTTGGTTGTGTTGTTTATATACTCTAGTATCTCATCAGTCAATATAATAGTTATGACATCTTGTGATTTCACAGATTATAATTATTTAATTATATATTTAAAAATTTATCCTTGGTTGTATCCAAACAACCTGTAGTTTTAACAGTTAGTTGAAGCATAAAAGAAAAGAAAAGTTAAAAAAGTATGCTGTGAAAATGTACTTAATGCTGAAATGCATGTCAAAGAAAGCAGTTGTGATTAAATTGTGAATATTCAGATACTGTTAAGTATTCCTACATATAATAAATGTGAACTCTATTGAACTAAAATCTATTTAGAATTTAAGTGACAAAATTGAACAACAGCATATTGTCTTGTGATTGAAAACCTAACATATTAAAGTATTGTGAAATTTAACATGTAAATATTTAAATTGCAAATACCTTTTTGTGGACACTTTAAACATTTTCCAGAGTTGATACAGATATCAAAAATAGCAAATAAATTATTATTTCTCACAGAATTACAAAGATTTTTCAATTTTCTTCATTTCATTTAGAATAATAGATCAGTCCAACAGCACAGAAATTGCTTCTTTCCCAATCTACAAAGTGTTGTTCTGTGTCCGTGGGCAAAATGGGACTTTGGAATGTGATTGCTTTGCATTTACTGAGAGTTACTCTGGCACTGAGGAGTTTCAAATTCATGTCTTCTCTTGTGAAATTAAAGAGGCAGTAAGTAGAAAGCATAAGTATTATTGTTTCAGAAAGCTCTGTTGAAATAATAGGTTATGGATGAGAAATCTCTGATTCACTAAATTGTTGCATCTCCATGCAGAATGTGAGCAAAGCTTTAAAAAAAAACACTTATATGACCGCCTCTCTTACGTAATATAACTCTGGGCAGCTCACAACCATAATGAAAACCAAAAAAGAGTAAATCAAAATCCAGCATCTCAACCAACACTTTTCAATAAATCCACCAATAAAATCCCTGAACTCCAATCTTGTCCTGTTTCAACTCTTGGGGGAAAAGAACTCTAAAAGGATGAGGGCATGCCAGAATCCAGGAAAAGGGTGTTCTTACACAACCGGCATTGCTACAAATAAGGCACTGTCGCTGTTGCCAGGCACACTTCCTATGCCCCACTAGATTGTAACCTTTGAGGGAATTTTTTTTTAAATTTTCATTTATATCCCGCCCTTCTCCGAAGACTCAGGGCGGCTTACACTATGTTAGCAATAGTCTTCATCCTATTTGTATATTTATATACAAAGTCAACTTATTGCCCCCAACAATCTGGGTCCTCATTTTACCTACCTTATAAAGGATGGAAGGCTGAATCAACCTTGGGCCTGGTGGGACTTGACCTAACAAGCACATCCATCTTTTCTGACCTGGTGCTATGGGCAGATGCCTGAGAGAGAGAGACAATCCTGCAAATAACTTGACCTAAAGCCATATAGGGCTTTAAAGATGATAGCTAACATCATATTTTGCACCTAGAAAGAAGCTGGGAGCCAGTGCAGCTCGTGTAATATCAATGAATTTTGGTAAATGGGGGGTGGGGGAGCATGTGTGCTGCTGCATTATGGACCAATTGTAATTTTCAGGTGGTTTTCAAAGGCAGCCTCAGATATACTGTATTACAATAATTCAACTGTGAGTGACCATGAGCAAGACTTGCTGGTCCAGGAATGTGCACAGGAGATGGATATCTGCACATGTGCGCCCCCTCCTAGCCGAGCAATCACCTCCTCCTTAAGCAGGCGTAACAACCCCCAAAAGACCTAAGTTGCACTCAGTTTGTTTGGGGGAAGTGTTACCCTGTTGAGAGTCAAAGATACCAGCAGATTCAGTAGAACCAAACCCCCAAAGCCACTCTATTTTGCTAGAGTTTCTACGATTTTACTTTGAGATCTATTCAGAAAGTAGTTCTTGTTTATCTCTCTGTGGATAATAAACACAGATGCTGTGTTTATCTGTGCTCTGTGGATGCTGCTTGCTTTCCAAAACATACCCATTGTAACTAGTAGGTGGGATTGTTCCCGCAACACAATAATGTGAACTAAAGAGGGACTGGGAGAAGAGTGCTGTTTTCAGGGGCAGATAGGATGCCCGACTACATATTATTGTCTGCATCATTATTTGTTTTGTTATAGTATTATATATTTCTTTCTCTACTTTCTCCTACTTTTCAATACTGTCAATTATGTAAACTAATGTACATATCTCTAGTTCTTCCCATCCAGACCCTCACAACCTGCAGTTCTGGGTCAGCATTGAAACCGTATCACCTGTCTGGCCAGGAGTGGAAATGCATAACTATGTATCATCAGAGTACTGATGATAATGCATCTGACACTATCAAATAACTTCACACAGTGTTTTTATGCAGATGTTAAAGAGAAGTGGTGAGAGACCTAACCCCTGAGGCACTCACATTGCAAGGGTCTAGAGTTAGACACCCCCCCCTCTTCCCCAACTTTAAGTAGAACTGACCACAGGGGAAAGAGGAAAATCACTATAAAACAGTGCCTCCCACTTCCAATGGTGTCAAAAGCTACTGAAAGATCCAAGAAGACTAAGCTGGTTGTACCACTACTGTCTTAAGTTCTTTAAAGATCACCCACAAACAGAACCAATGCCATCTTAATACTGTAACCCAGTCTGATTATCCTCTTCATCCAAGGTCCTCTACAGTTGAACGCCAAGAACTTTCTTAACAATCTTCCCTATAAAGGGAAGATTGGAGACTGGATGAAAGTTATCCAACACTGTTGGGTCCAAAGATGGCGTCTTCAGAAAGGCTTTCTGTAAGGCAGATGGTGCTACCCCCTCCCACAATCATCACATGAACCCAGCCACCTCTATTCCTCTATTCCCTTTTGTATCTCCGTTCCATCCATCCATTTCATTAGGCAGCAGATGAAAGCAGAAGCTTGCTTTAAATCTTTCATTTTCCTCAGAAAAAGCTTTGGGCAAGCAATGAAGCAATTTTCATTCAGAAGTTAAACTATTCAAGAATGTTTATGATAACAGGTTTTTTTGCTGACAGATATAGTTTATTGATTATTAAGATGCTGTGCTTTGCATCTTATATTTGATAAAATACATTTTGTTGTTCTTTTAAGTTCAAGTACCAGAAGACTTATTAAAGAACAGCAAATTGTAAATTTGCAAACTAGTTTTTTCTCTGAAAATAATATGTAAAATAATATGTAAAATGTAAAATAATTACATTTTACATATAAGTATTGTACATTTTGCTTTTGCATTATAAATTATTGGTTTTGTTAAACTTTCTCTATTCTCCCTAAATTATCTTTTATGCACTTCTCTCATTCTCTGTTTATTTTTAGGTTAGCCGAATTTTGTATAGTTTTTCAACAGCATTCAAACGTTCCTCCAAACAGGCATCAGATAATGTGAAGGATGCTATTGTTTCAAGTCCTGACAGTGATATATTCATGTTCACTGTTTCTTTAGAGGTCAAAGAAGATGATGGTAAAGGGAATTTCAGGTAAATGAACAAAAATGACAACATGGAGGGAAAACAACCTAAGTAATTTAAACCTATGAAAGTAAATTAATTTTGTCTATTTGTTCAGATTGCTTCATAATCATCCTCTAAGGAATTCAAAATGAACATATTAACAACAGAATCCAAGAATTGATAGATAGTAAAGAAGTTTATCATAGTTTAGAAAATAGATTATATTCCCAAACTTTTAAGATTTTAGAAACCAGGGGCAATGTTGGAATAGACAGTCTTTTTAATAGTGAGCTGCCTACAATTTGTAAAAACATTTTAAATTGTGCCTTTTTGAAGTTCTTTGATTTTAATGAGTAGATGATCTTATTTTTATTAGAATTTTTATTAGAGTTTGCTGTTGAACAGATTTTGATAGAATGTTTTTTTTCTTTAGTCCAGTACCAAAGGATAGAGAGAAATTTTACTTCAAACTAAAGCAAGGCCTTGAGAAGAAGGTTGTCATCACTATAGAGCAGATTTCCAACAAAGAATTGGCCATTGAAAGGTAATAACAGCTACCATCCGTCATTAATAGTGCTTTGTAATGTTTATCATCTCAATGCCTTTCCAAAATAATATTTCCACAAAAGCATAATTTAAAAACTGGAGGGTGAGTGAATTTTGCATCAGTGTTTTATCATTTCTGTTGCTGACTTGTTAATGATCCCAATTGAAAGTGCTTACTGTATATACTCCCATATAAGTATATACTCACATGGATTAGCCAACCTTTGAATTTTTAATAGAGATACTGTGAAAAATGTGCTACCCCCCAATAAGATGACTCATTGTTTTCATAGGTTTTAATTTCACAATTAGCTTATCTGCAGATGACATATTTTTTAAAGTATTTTAGTTAAAAATTCAAGGCTCTGCTTATACAGAAAGATACATAGATAAAAAGCTGAGGGGACAAAACTATCATATAGACTTGTGGAGAAGCCCATTTTTAGATAAACTGGACACATTTTTGGGGATATATTTTGGCACTAAAAATTCTCGGCTTAGCCACAAGTATATCTAAAGTGCTCTAAACCATATACAGGTAGTCCTTGACCTACAACCATTTGTTTAGTGACCATTTGAAGTTATAATGGCATTGAAAAAAGTGACTTATGACTGGTTTTCACACTTAGACTGTTGCAGCATCCTCATGGCCATGTGATCACAATTCAGCCACTTGGCAACTGGCATGTATTTGTATCCCAGTGTCATAGGATCATCATTTATAACCTTCCCAGACAGCTTCTAAAAAGCATAGTCTTTTTTTTTTTAAAAAAACAACTTTTTATTGATTTTTTTAGTTCCCCCCCTCCACACATACACAATTCATGAACAGAGTATTGGCCATATCATATCTTATACAATTCAATATATTCAAATATATTTTACTTGCATTTTTTGCCAAAATATTCTTTTTTCATAGTTTTTATTCATTTCCTAATATTTCCTAGCTCATTTTATTAAGTCGCATCTTCTTTTGCCCTCAAGTTCTAATTTCTCCATTTTTATTCGTATTCATTCCCTTTAATTCTTTTTTTTCAATTTGTTTCAATTTGTTCAATTTGTTTCAATTTTTATCCTTATATATTCAAATATATTCAGAGTTGTCTTTCTTCCATATCATCTTTCCCTTTTCACAGCAGTCCTTTCTTCTCCTTTCGCTTCTTTCCCTCCCTCCTTTCTTCCTCCCTCCTTTCTTCTCTCCTCTCCTACTCCTTCTCTACTTCCCCTTCCTTTCTCCCCCTCCACCCTACTTCCTCCCTATCTAACCTTCTCTCTTACTCTTATTTCCCCTACCTTTCCTCCTCTCCTCTTCCTTTTCTTATTTCTCTCTCCCTCCTTCTCCCCTTCCATCTCTCTCCTTCTTCTTATCTCTCTCCATTGCTGCATTTATTTTCAATATTTCTGGTGTCCAGACAACCCTGATTTTCTCATTTATTATGCATATTTCTCAAACCTCCCCTCCTATATTTTAATTATTAACATTGTCTTCATCTTGTTCCATTTGTATCATACAATCAATTAATGCAACTTTCTAAGTCATATTTTCTTAATGTTTTTCTCAATTCAATACTTACTATTTTCTTCCAATAGTGTACATCATTTACTAACATTTCAATTTTATTCCATTTTACATCTTAATTTCAATCTTTTTCACTTATAAACCATGCTATCTTTCACATTTTATCTGCTGGATTTTCCATTCTTTTATATATTTAAAACTTATTTCTTTACAGTCAACTTTAATTCTCTCTCATTCCATGTATTCTCAGACACAAACAGAAAAAGAAAACATATATCCCATTATATGTTCCACATTTAATTTACTTCTCCTCCTCCTCTCTTTTTTTAATTTTCTTCATTCATTTCAACCTTTTTTTTACTACCTTTTTACAGTAATCTATATATTTCTTCTAATTTCAATTTTTTCAGAAAGAAAAAAAAAGGAAGTTTCTACCACTATTTTAGTTTCTTTTCGACTATTCATTTTTCTCCTTCTTTTAACCATTTTCTTTCAGTCTCTCCCAGATCTCATCTCTTGATATTTTTCTCCCTTTCTCCCATTCTTTCATCTTCTTCTTTCTCCCTTTCTTGCATCCTCTTTTCCACCTTTCTCTGACTCTTTTAATTTCCCCCCTCAATTTTTCTCTATTTCCTCCTCTTCTCTTTATTCTGTCACTGCTAATCCCAGTGTAATCATCTATTTTTTTCACTCTTTTAATTTTCCCCCTCAATCTTTTCTTTTTTTCTTTTTTCCCTTTCTTTTTTAAAATATCTTTCCCTCTCTCCATTTTTATTTTTTCATTATCAATCCCAATATGATCATCTATATTAGCCTCACTCATTTCTTTTTCAACATTATTTGTTGAAATTATACATTTTTGTTCTTGTTTTCTCATAATTCTTTCATCATTTCTTTTTTTATTTTTAAGCCATAATTTTGCTTGTTTGTTCCCATTAAAAGACTCTTGCACCATTTGAAGCATCTCCCATAATTCCTTCCAATTCTCCATGTTTTCGATATGAGGAGAAAAACTTTTTAGATTTATTTATCTTAACTTACATATAGTCCAAATTCAAGTCCAAAATATTGTCTCTCTTTCCCCCCCCCTTTTTTTTTTCTATTTCCAAATGGAAGCCAGTTCAAATGTTTTTTTTCCCCCTAGGTCGTCCAGGTTTCAGTTTAAATCTTGATCTTTACCACAGCTGTTCAAACAAGTACTCCTCAGTGTTCCAATATTCCTCCTGCCTCTAGACAAAACAATACAATGTTGCCTTCTTTTTCTTTTCCAGCAAGAAAATGTCATTCATAAATCCTCTATTAAATCCTTTCGTTAGCGAAAGATGTTTCCTCTCAGTCGTCTTTTCCTTCCAACATCTACATTTTCTTCCAAAACCACTTTTAAATCCAGATGAAATGTTGTGTCTTTTACGGCTTTTGTCTTGTGAATCCTCTTTGTTGTTTGCTTCCTCTCACTCCAAGTTTCCGCATGTCAATTATTCCCTAACTTCAAATCGGAGAGTTTTTGAGCTTTAAAAGTTTTTTCTTCTTACCTGCAAGTAAGCCAAATGCTCACCCGGTAACAATACTCTGTTCTGATCTTGCCTCCTGCACAATCTTTTTGTGTCGCTGTCCCCGACTTTGGCAGCTTCTAATGGCTGCCTTCCCTGTCGTTGGGTCGAAGGCTGAATGCCGGTGCTGCAGGGAATTTGCAACTTCCCTGTTCGCACCAGCCAGTGCCTTCTTTCTTCGCTGTCCCTCCAGGACAGCTATGGTTCATTAAGAACCCCCAGAACGGCAGGAATTTCGGCATTCATCCCAGAGTCCCAGGGTACACCATCTGGCGCTGGCCACGCCTCTTCTTGAAAAGCATAGTCAATGGGGAAAATCATATTCACTTAACGACCGCTTAACAATTACAGTGATTCATTTAACAACTGTGGCAAAAATGTTGTACAATGGGGCAAAACTTAACTGCCTTGCTTAGCAATAGAAATTTTGGACTCAATTTTGGTTGTAAGTCAAGGAGAACCTGGAGTCTGAGTTGTATGAAGGATTGTTCACCTGTATGAACCTGCCTAATCTTGTTTGCCCCACACCTGGAATGTTCAGTTCATAGGCCAACAGGAACAGGACATTTAGCCAAAGATCCCAAATGTGTGCATTTTTTTTGGCACCATCCCTTCAATATCTCTTCTTGAATATATTCTGAAGCTTTGTTTTTATACTTTTTCTTGAAAAGTTTAATAGTAAGCATATGTTTTATTTGCTGCTCCATTCTTAATTTTGGATAGCCATAGCTTGCATTGTTTTAAAATTCAAGCCACTGATTCCAAGCTGTCTTGTATAACTTGATTTAAAAGACATTGTCATTTTTTTTTTCTATAAATAAAACCTCTGACTTTAGGGGCTTCTAGGGCAAGCATAAAAAATTGTGGATTTTATCAACAGATTCTCTCTCCTCTACATATTATTAGATTTTGTTTTCCAGCTTCTTGATAATACAGTACTAGTCACTGCATCATTTAAAGTGTATCGAATACAGACCTTAAAATGTAGTTTGTGTAAGATTTTATCTGTTATGAAGGTATCTTGGAATTCCTGTATTGATTCTTATTTCTTATTAAGTGTAACACTATTACTGAATTTTTAGTATTTGGATAGTAATAATGTCACTTACTTTGGTTCTTTTACAAATGCTTGGTTAACAATTTAGGTTAATATAGTCCACTGTAATCATGATCAAGAGGGACGCGAAGGCTCAGGGGCTAGGACGTTGAGCTTGTCGATTGAAAGGTCAGCAGCTCGGTGGTTCGAATCCCTAGTGCTGCTGTGTAACGGGGTGAGGTCCTGTTACTTGTCCCAGCTTCTGCCAACCTAGCAGTTTCGAAAGCACGTAAAAATGCAAGTAGAAAAAATAGGGACCACCTTTGGTGGGAAGGTAACAGTGTTCCATGCGCCTTTGGCGTTGAGTCATGCTGGCCACATGACCACGGAGACGTCTTCGGACAGCGCTGGCTCTTCAGCTTTGAAATGGAGATGAGCACCGCCTCTAGAGTCGGCAATGACTAGCACGTATGTGCGAGGGGAACCTTTACCTTTACCTTTAATCATGATTGCTTAAATGAGCATAAGCAGTTTGGTTCACATACAAAGGCAAGCCATGAACTATGATTTACAAATCATAAACTATGATTTACAAATTATAGTGGCTAAGTTCACGTGTTAGGCTAAACCAAGATTAAAGAAATCACATGAAAGCTTAATGTGGAGTACCAAACTAGCACTTCTCTTCAGCAAGCTGTTTTATTAGCTTTGTCCACCAACTTCTGTTGTCTGTCCTTAATATATACTATTGATTTATTCATTATATTTTAAAGTGTTTGTATGCTTTTTAAAAAAGCCATAAGCTATCTTGAAATGTTTTGGGGTTGATAAGGTTGAAAGAAATACATTTTAGTAAACAGTTTACCGGTATTTATGAAACTTTTATAATAGCCAATATTGAGTTCTCAAAATATGGTCCAACATTTCATCCAGCATTTATTAGAACATTTTTCATATTTTATAAAGAACTATTAAATATAGATTTTTGATTTTAAAAATGTTCCTTCTGTTGTGGATAATTGTTCTAATGCAAATTATATCCCAGTTAAATTAATATATCTGAGATCTATGACTTAATTTTTCACTGTTCTCTTTTTTGTAAAAATAGCTGTGTAGTGTGATCCTGATTGTGTTAGATTCTAGTGATGCTGAAGGTATCTAAGGCTTTCTCATGTTTTAAATTGTTTAGAGCTCATCCTAAAGCTGCCATTTTCAGTGAGGAAGGTACCTTTTTTCCTCCAAGATGGAGTCTTGAAATGGAAAAAGTTTGAATTTGCTTTCCTCTAAAATAAAATAAAATTTGAATAAAATTGCTTTATTATTAAGCAAATAAAAAGCTATCTGGAAATTGTGGATCCTAATTCATGTCTACTAAAAAAAATAAACATTTTAAAAACTATCTCCTCTAGATGGCAGCCTTTCCATAAGATTTGAAATCAGTGTTTAGTTTCATATTAGGTTCTTACTGCTTTTCACTGTTTTCAAAAATGTTGCACTCAGAAAACCTGTTTGATAGATGATTGTCATAGTTGTTTATTTATAAATATGGATTATTAACAATATATTTTTTAAGGTCAGGTTTGTCTAAACCCAGACTTACGTTTGTATAAAAATAATATTTAGTGATAGTTATAAATTATAAATTGGCTAATTTTTCTTTATTTATTTTCCTATTTCTGGGGTGGAAGGGGAAGTTTTGCACAAACACAATCTGCAAAAAATCATACAGATAAATTTTTGTGGCTCCTTTGTTAGGAAACTATTATTTTAACTTCTCATTCTTCCTTCCTGAACCTCAGGAGCCTAGTTATTAATATAATTGTATTTAACTGTAACTCCCTCCCTCTGACTTTTAATATAGGTAGTCCTTGCTTAGTGACTAATTGGGATCAACAATTCTGCTGCTAAGCAAAGTGATAGCTTATTCTCTTGCAATCCCTTTCTCTCCAATCTCTCCACTTTGGAGGTGGGGAAGAATGGTTAGGCAAAGGAGAGATTGTGTACAGAAATTACATGTTCTTTTTCTCCGCAATGTTGGGAAGTATTCAGTCTAGTAGGGAGAAGGGATGAAGCATGGTGCAAGTCTACAGTCACTGTGCAACCATAAAAGGGCCACAACTGGTCCTCCCTGAATTCCTTGAAATCTTATCTAGCTGTTCCCAGGGGACAGCTGCGAGACTGGGGAGATTCCTGTATTATTGGCAGAACATAATAAAATAGCTAGCTTAAACTCTGCAAGTATGGATTTGGTTGTTCACATCTGATACCTCAGCTTTAGAGTGGAGAGATTGGAGAAAGGAATTTCAAGAGAGTAACCTGTTTTCATAGAATGCCTGCTGCTCCCAACCTGGGCTGCCAGTGCATATAGGTATGTAGAAGATAAACAGCTTTACTTTCTTGCAACCCCTTCCTCTCCAATCTCTGCTTTGCAAAAGGGTAAAAACAACAACAAGGCAGCCACAGGATAGTGCACATTGACTATAAAGGCAATCATGTGAGTGAGAGACACTGAGAAGGTTGCAAATGGTCATAAATCGACTGTAAAGTTATTTTTCAATACTGTCATAACTTCAAATAGTTACTAAACAAGTGGCCAGTAAATGGGGATCATATGTAATAGTACTGTTTAATTACAGTTTTTCTGAACTTTTAAAGAAGGAAATCCTGTAAGAATATTGATTGTTTCTCTTCCTGATCTGGAAGGTAAAATATTCCTGTTCTACCTTCCAGCACCAAATGGGAAGTTGAGCCTATTCTGAAATTCTGTTTTGGTTAGCTGGTGGGATAGTAAGTAGACTAACTCACCTCTATCTTAGAAGGGGGATTTTTTTGGTAGATGCAACAATTTTCATTTTGTTTCATTTCATTTCATGTATCCAGAGCAAGAAAACAGCATGAAAGAACAATACTTAAAACAATAAACATAAATCAAAAGAGGAAATTAAAAATATATTATGGTATGGAGTGGTTGCCAGAGAAATTAATGTCAGCTAAGCATCTCTTGATAATTAGTAATTATCTACCCCCAACTGGGAAGATCCTGCTGCTGGCCACTGCATTATGAACCAGATCTACTGTGGGGTCACAAGCTGGAATTTCCCAGCTGAGCTTAATTGAAATATTGAATATGCTGCAGTGGTAAATTTTAAAGCAAGTTAATATTAAATTGTCTAAGCTTTTAATATAGATATTAACGATATTCATATTGCGGTAGTAGCCATATTGATCCATCAAACAACAGTAAAAGCCCTATAATTTGGGATGCTTGTAGAATGAATGCATTCATCAGCAATTGCTGCTTCATCTAACATTCAGGTCCAAAGTTAAGATGCCCCCCCCCCCCCCAGCTTAAAAACTGAAAGACATAAGCCAATCTGTTTCTCGGTTGTAACAAGGTGCAAAGGCTCCTTTACTTATTAGAGGTCAGGAAAGAAAGAAAACTGAATAGACATGGAAGGAAACAAATGACAAGGGCCTGATGATGTCATCATGTAAATGCTGCAACTTGTCTTAGATGTTGTGACATTAGTTCACATTGCCTATCTATAACATCAAAGAGTAACTCTGAATGTTGTGTTTAAAAACAGTAATCTAAGGAAAACAGAAATATTATCTTGTGGTTTGAAGGGATTAGCCCTCTGAAAATACAGTCCTTCAGGCAGCGGCTCCCAACCTTTTGGGCAGCAGGGACGGTTCTATGGAGCAGGGGTCTCCAACCTTGGCAACTTTAAGCCTGGAGCACTTCAACCCCCAGAATCCCCCAGCCAGCAAAGCTGGCTGAGGAATTCTGGGAGCTGAAGTCCTCCAGGCTTAAAGTTGCCAAGGTTGGAGACCCCTGCTATGGAGAAAGGTTTTTCTGGGGAATAGAGGGGCCGTGGTTTTGTGTGCTGCCTGCATCCTGTGGATGGGGCTTCACTTATTTGATTGGACCAGTTGCTGGCATGCTGCGGACCTGTGCCAGTCCACAGACCGGGGGTTGGGGACCCCTGGTTTACACTATTACAGACAGTATATGCAGCCTGTTTTGGAAGACCAGTTATGGAATATTCCAGAGCAAATGCAGAGCAAGAATAGCTGTCAGTGTCCTGTCAGAAAATAAAATCCAAAATCAATATTTGCAGAAATAGGCAACCCCTCAGTACCCCAATTATGGTTTTCCCATTGGCCAAAGATTGTAGTGTTATTATTTCTACAAAATTAAAATAAAAATTTAAGGGAAATGACAGTAAACAGTTTGTCTTTTGATTCAACTGCAAAATGAAGTTTGCATTTGCAATTTTTGTTAGATGAGTAAATAGTAGAACTGTGCATTGCTTTCGAGTTAATACGGATAAATCCAATACAAATTAATTGTTATTTAATTTTGGTTTATTGAACATTGTAATGTTTGTACTTCTGTATTTATAAGCTGCCCAGAGTCACTGTTGATAAAATGGGCAGCATATAAATGAAATAAATATATAATTAAAAATATGAATGCAGCACTTATCTGCAGCTAATAATTAAGCAACTTTGTTGGTTTTCAGAACCATGTAGCTACAATGGAAACCTCCTAATAGCAGCTCCGTAATCCTAGTAATCCTGTGTCTAGTAAGACACAAACTGCAAACAAATACCGTATTTTCCTTTCTCCTTGTTTGGGAGCACCTCTCTTTAGTAAAATCTGAGGAAGTATATGGCCCTAATA
The DNA here is from genome assembly GCF_028640845.1 of Ahaetulla prasina. Classification (NCBI taxonomy): domain Eukaryota; kingdom Metazoa; phylum Chordata; class Lepidosauria; order Squamata; family Colubridae; genus Ahaetulla; species Ahaetulla prasina. The sequence continues at coordinate 120,957,962 of NC_080541.1, forward strand.
TATTGTTTTCATTTGTTGTCTTTCCATTGTAATCAAAGATACTTAATAGATGTGGTCTGACTGATTGTGCTTGGATTTTCTTCTAATTGCTACATTTCTCTTTTGCTAAAGAAGCTCTTACTCTCCTTCAGAGTATAATTTCAGTAATGTTCTGCTGCATTCTGAATCTTAGAACAGCCCTTTGAAGCATATAGAGTTTTTTGCTAGCTTTGTATTCAACTAGCATTTAACTGTCTTAAATTTTTGTTGTATATTCTACTTGCTTGCAAACCAAAATGGAACCTCAGAGTAAGTTTGACTTCTGAATTTAATTACTTTTCTTGCCAACAAGATTAATTACTAGATAAAGCCAGTCAGATTAGTTATTCCACTTTTTCCTACCCATGGTATTGTCAGTGTCAAACAGACAACTTATTAGGTTTCACTGTTCCAAACATTTTGTGTATTCCTCAGGCTACAGTCACTAAAATGATTGTCTTGATAGGACCTGGATTAGATTGGTTTTCCCTATTTAAATTGAAAATTATACTCTGTAATATCAGTGTACAATTCAGTGTTTTAAACTTGACTTTTTCTTGTGTTCACTAATCCTGATTGCAGGTGCTTTGGAATGCTGCTAAGTCCAGGTCGAAATGTCAAAAACAGTGACATGCACTTACTGGATATGGTAATAATTCTCTAGTTTAACTGGCAAAAGCTTATGTGATAATATTTGTTTTGGATTTAATGACTCTGTCAAAAAATCCATTGTTTTCACCCCAAATATAGCCTTCTGGAATCAGAATTGGAAATATTTTGTTTCTTTTTTCATGAAGGCAGAAAATGGTTATGCTTCTAGAATATTCTACAGTAGTGTATAGTTGCCCTGATTAATTGTTGATTGCTGGATTCTATATTTGTTTATTTATCAAATGTATATAGCATCCATCTCCCCCAAAAGGGGACGCTAGGCAGTATACAACAATAAATAAACAATAAACTAATCTAAAAAGTTACAGTAATAAATAACATAAAAACAAAAATGCTAACTCTGGGCAAAGGGAAGATAAAAATGGCTCTTTCAGCAATAAAGCCATCAAATCTCAGATTCCCTTAGAGCCCCAGGCCTATCAGGATAACTAGGTCCTGAGGACTTTTCAAAAAATCAAAAGAGATGGGCCAATCCAATTTCAGAGGGAAGGATGTTCCATAAGGCAGGGACCACAGCAGACACTCACCTGGGAGCCACCAGATGTAGCTCCTTAGCTGATCTTACTTGCATCATCCCTTCTCTTAGAGATCTAAATGGAGTGCACTAACCCAGGAGAGGTGGTTCCTGAGAAAAACCTTTAAAAGGTTGTAATGGTGATTTTCAAGTAGCTCTGATCACCTTATCAAATTTATATAGAGGACAATCCTAGCTAAAATGTTGTCAATCTGAGAGCAGAAGAACCAAATTCAACTCCTTTTCCTATAGAGAAAACCAATAATGGTACAAAATGAGATGGCCTAAATAATTTCCAATATACCAAATCCAGCAGGCTTTCAAAAAAAAAAAAGATTTTATGAACCCTTTGGGCCAAATATATTTGTCCAAAATACTTGGATATGTATTTCACATAAATATTGAGAACATGGAAATTTGGCAAGGAAAAAGCTTTGTAAAATTGAAGTAGATATGGCTATTTATTTATATGTACATGGGCATAATCCAATCTTTATAATATAAAGTCATGGAGTATTTTTGGTGTATCATATGTAAGATGTGAGATCTAATAATGTCCACATAAATTTGCAGTTTTTAGCTAAATGTACTTTGTTTGACTTTGTGGTTTTACAACCTATACTCACATAAGCTGTTATTAAAACAAATGGCAAATTAAAAACAACTTAAGGGAATTATCTCTACTATTGTTCAGTTGTTAATCAAGACTAAAGATTGCACTTTTAAAAATATGTTTATTATGGTTTTTAGTTGTACAGTCACAAAATCAAAAACTGAAAAGTAATTTTGGAAAAATCCTGTTTTTGTTCTTAGGAGTCTATGGGGAAAAGTTCAGATGGTAAAGCTTATGTAATAACTGGCCTTTGGAATCCTAACATACCTATCTTTTTAGTCTTAAATGAAGAAACTCCTAAGGGTAAGTATGCATTTAAAATGCTATTCTGTGACCACATTATTAGAAAGGGATTAAATATATTGTATATAGCCTTCTGTTTTGATAGCATTCTTCATGCACTTCAGTATGCATTTATTTATAACGCAATAGATATTGCATTAAAAAAGTCAGATCTGATCCATAAATAGAAGTGGAACTTTGGAGAGAAAAGGGAAGAGTAGGGGTGAGGGCAATGTTATGAAATACTAATATGGAATTATACAAGAGAAGAATATCGGTAGAATAGAAATCATAAATTCCCAAGCATATGAATATACTTTATTGTTATTGTCATTTAATGTGAAATTTAATTTTCTTTGTGTATTACAGATAAGCGTGTATACATGACTGTGGCAGTAGATATGGTAGTCACAGAAGTGGTAGAGCCAGTTCGTTTTCTGTTAGAGACACTTGTGCGAGTGTATCCAGCCAATGAACGCTTCTGGTACTTCAGCAGGAAAACTTACACAAAAACATTCTATATGAAATTAAAACAGGTAATTTTTAATAAAAAAAGAAGAAATAATGAGTTGGAAAAGTATTTCGTTTTCTATATATACTTTGCAAAATGCTATGTAAATTAAATGTTGGGGATTACAGTTTATAGGCAAATGGAACCTGGCTGTCAATGGTACATAAGAAAAATAAATGGGAAGGAATGCCTTTTTCTGTTGGACAATTTGGCAAGTTTCTTTGAGAGCTGGGAATTGGAGGATTGATTGCCTTAGTCAAGTGACATAACTGCAGATTAGTTGGATATGGTTCATCTTTATTTTTGAACCCTGCCCTTCTCAATTGTAAATTACCCAGGAGGAAATAGGTAAGGATAATAATAATACAGGTAGTTCTCTATTACCAACTGCAAAATAGGACTGGCAACTCTATTGCTAAGTGAAGCAGTTGTAAAGTAAAAAGTCACATGACTGCACCTGACATCAGTTTATCACATCTGGCTGCAAATCACCATGGGTTATTAAGCATAATATCACATGCCTGGGATTTGCAACTTCTTGCTATTTATTTATGGAATCATCATCTCATTTGCATGATCATCATCTCATTTGCATGTGATTTTAGGCAATGTGTATAATTAAAACAAAAACAATCAACCAGTATAATTTATCCACTAGTGGCTTCTCCATTGAATTTGCTTATTGGAAGCTGGCTATGAAAGTTGCAAATGGCAATCATGTGACTATGAGACATGGCAACCATCATAATTTCGCCGCGAACTTAAAACTTATTTATTTCGTATGGCTGGACTAGCCTGATTTTTATTTTTATTGGATGGGTTTTTAAAATTTTGTTATTTTACGGGGGAGTACGTTTTTTAACATTTTTGGGCATTTGAATTAGTTTTTTAAGGGATGTTTTTAATTACTGTGTGTATTTATATTTTATCTGCCTGTTCACCGCCCTGAGTCCTTCGGGAGAAGGGCGGTATACAAATTAAAATATTATTATTATTATTATTATTATTATTATTATTATTATTATTATTATTATTATTATTATTATTATTATTATTATAAATACACAAGAGGTGTGAAGTGCCCAAACTGTGCCGGGGGGGGGACACTACTGCAGACACAACTTTGAATACTGTTGTGAGTGCCACTCACTTTCCATCATCAACATTTTGAATGATCAAAATTTTGAATCAGTGGTTGGTAAACGAGGACTAACTGTAACATTATTGAGTCACCCCTCATGTATGGATTTTAGGCAAATTCTTAGAGAATGTGACAGAGCAACTTCATATGCTTTTTGGGGAAGCAAGTTATTTATATCTTTGATGATTAATATACTGATAACTTTCCAAGTCTATATTGTAGAAAGTTATATGCGGATCTGGTTTTGAAGAAGACCAAGCATCTTCACTTTTTCAGTTGCAGCAGCCCACATTTTAGACAGACAGAGAGCTCATATTATAATTACAATTATGTAACATGCTATGATGACACATTGACTAAAACAATACTATTTTTGGTTTGCTAATATAATGTCTAGTTCATGCGATTCAATCTCAAATTACCATGTGTATCATAATATACCAACACAAAATTTTCCACTAAATAAAAAATCATGGTATGCCACAAAACATTTTTTCAGATAACCTCCCTTATGCCACAAGTTTAATCATTCCTACCATCCAAAGCACCAACAACTGGCTTCTTGTCCTCAGAGAAACCAAATCCAGCATTGTCTACAAACACCCAACAGTTCATCCCAACCTCAACACAAACTTGTAAGAGAACTAAGAGAAACTTATCCATGTTCATATGCAGTCAAAACATAGGCAGCATCCCCATGAAAGCAGCATGTGTCATGGGAAATCCTCCTTAGAAAAGAAACTTGCAACAATCAGTAATCCTTTTGCTTTCAAATGATGACAGACTCAAGCTCCACAAACTCTGCTTGCACTTCTGCAATAGTGATAAGCTTCACAACAAAGAGTGATAGCATCAAAAGAAACTATAAAGGAACAAGCACAGCCCTCAGTTCAGGAAACATGGGATCACTAGAGCCGAGGTGGCACAGTGGTTAGAGTGCAGTACTGCAGGCTACTTCAGCTGACTGCTAGCTTCAGTTTAGCAGTTCAAATCTCACCGGCTCAAGGTTAACTCAGCCTTCCATCCTTCCAAGGTGGGTAAAATTAGGACCCAGATTGTTGGGGGCAATATGCTGACTCTGTAAACCACTTAGAGAGGGTTGTAAAAGCACTATGAAGTGGTATATAAGTCTAAGTGCTATTGCTATTTGATTGCATTACTACACCTGCAGAGTCAGAAACACACCCCATGGAATGTCAGCACTCCCCATGCCCCCATCCCCAGGAATAAATTGCACTGTACTCAATGAGACCTGAACCTGTTTGAATAATGGCAACTAGACAAATTTCAATTTTTTAATGACTCCAACATATGTCTTTGTGATGTTATTTGTTTGTTTGTTATTCATTTATCATTTGTATTTGTTTATTGTCCTTGTTACAGTAAGAGAGATAAGTTGCGAACAGGTTAATGGACACGTATTTGAAAGTTTTGTTAAAATTAACATTTGTTCTTCAGTATTCTGCTTCCAATCTGTAAGAGAAAAAGAGAATGCTACATAAGTCACGAACATTTTCCCCCATCCTTCTGGGCAGCTTTCTTAGCCCCATGCTGCATGCCATCTTAATTAACATAACTTAAATTTACAAACTTGGTTTTCTATTTATCAAAGCTGACCATTTGAAAAGGAATTACAATGAGATTCTTGAGGCATTAATTTCTATACTCATTATTTTTTTCTGTGTGTTTATTTTTTACTTCATGGAATACATTTTATTGTGTATGAAGACTTTTCATTTTAGCATTTTGTATATGGACTGGGAGATTGATTGTTTGGAAAGCAGCAGTAGGGAAGAGACTTTTTGTTCCTAAGAATAGCTGCAATAAATCTCTGGTAGGTTACTCTGCTGCTTTAGGGGTGACATGATTTGTTTGCTTTGAAAGATTCAAGAGAACCAGTTTCATCAAATCCCCCTTTTTTACTGGTGAGGCTATACTCTACAAATTATATTACTGAAAGGAAATTCTGTTTCTTGTGTCAAGAGTAAGTGCAGCATACTGTTCTTTTTATTAATGCAGTTATTTATAGCTTTTTTGATGCCACCTTGATACTTTACCATATCTGAAAAATAGCTCCTTTTATCAGATTCTGAAAGAGTTTCAAGGACTGAATGATCCTTTAAAACCTACACATCTGAGAACATTTCAACCTTTTTATTTCTAGACTGAGTGATAACATTTATAGGCTGTATTCTTATGAAAATAAATGCTAAACTATAGAATCTTAGTTTGAAAATTTGTGTATGTTTTAATAGGAAATTTTGGGTCTTTAACAATGTTCATTCAGAAGAGTTGCTAATTTTATTTAATAATTTAAATGAAATAATTCAGTGTCTTAAGAAAACAGTCTAGCATAACAAAATTCTGACAGCTTTTAAATAAAACAAATGGTGATGGTAAAGTTAATTTTTAAAATTATTTTTCCATCTATATCCTATCTTTTTATTCAGACATTCATATTCTATTACACCTGAGACATAGCAGAAGAAAAAAAATATTTATTTTTAATACAAGGATTTAAGAAAGTTTTTAGGATTCCTTGTAAATATGATAAAACTGCATATTCAAATGCATGACTTTTAAAAAAGGGTCAGTCCTGAGTGGGAGACAAAATGAACATTACTGCTTTTATGGCTAGACTTGCGCCACAAATGGGACAGAGGAAATCCATTTGTGTTTGCTCTATAGGATTTCTTGTTATGATACCCTTCATAACAATATCTTTCTGGGATTTATGGATGATTAGGAAAGTGATTTGAGCTCTTTTTGCCTTATTTGATTGAATGTTCCTGGAAGGGAATACAGGTAGTCCTCGACTTACAACAGTTCATTTAGTGACCATTCAAAGTTACAACGGCAGTGAAAAAAGTGATTTATGACCATTTATCACACTTCCATTGCAGCATCCTCATGGTTATGTGATCAAAATTCAGATGCTTTACAGCTGGTTCGTATTTATGACGGTTGCAGTGTCTCAGGGTCATGTGATCATCTTTTGCGACCTTCTGACAAGCAAAGTCAGTGGGGAAGCCTGTTTAACCATGTTAGTAAGTGAATCAACTACAGTGATTCACTTAACAAGTGTGGCAAGAAAGGTCATAGAATTGGGCAAAATTCACTTAACAAATACGTTGTTTAGTAACAGAAATTTTGAGCTCAATTGTGGGACTACCTGTAGTTAGAGAATGGATGTGGATAAGCCAAGGCTTAGTCCTAATAGACATTATAGGTAACTACTGTAATTAAATCCACTTAAAATAAATTCAGTCCAGTTTATTTTTTTGCCTTGGTCTGCTTCACACCCTCCTTTAGGCTTACTTTCTTCCATTTATTTTATTTATTTATTAGTTTGTCAAACATGTACAAGGTATGAATATGAACCTGGACATGAAAGAAGGAAATGAATACAAATAAATGGGGACAGTAGGATTTAGGATTTAGTATCTTATTGTCCTCATCATTAAAACCTTTAAAGGTTTAGAAGTTTTTCAGGTCTGTAAATTAACATAACAGGGCAATAGGATAGTGGAGAAAGTTGGCTGATATAGGAATAAAGAAAAACAGGCTATTACATAATAGCTAAATAGGGTAATTTCTTTGTACAGTTTATCTGTATTCCTCCCCCAATCCATATTTATTTATTTATTTATTTATTTTATTAGATTTTTATACCGCCCTTCTCCCGAAGGACTCAGGGCGGTGTACAGCCAGAAGATAAAACCCACAATATACACAAATTAAAACAGAAATTAAAATGAGCATATTACAAAAGTGGCCGACATTTAAAAGTTTAAAACCCTAAAATTAATAAATTAATAAATAACCCCAGTTAAAATTTACTAAAACTTTTAAGCCATTAGCATATCCCGGTTTGAAAATTATTTCTAACTGCCTCTCTGAAAGGGGGAGGTAGTCCCAGGTTTGAACAATGAATCTCTCTAAGACATGTTCTATCTTCTGTCTTCTATCCTTCTATCTTCAGTTCCCACATGTCTTCTCTTAGTTCCCTTCTCCTGCTGCTGCATAAGATGCCAGGAGTCTTGTCCTCCTTTGATTGGCAATTTCACCTCCTAGCCCTTCCATATCCTCAATCCCTCTGGCAGTTAAGCACCTGTCCTCAAAAAGATTGTGTCCTTGGGCTGTTCTCTCACATTTTGCTGCTTGTTCACTAGATTTCTCATGAAGCTAAACTCCACCCCACCCCCAACCAGGTTTTATTAGTGCATGATTGGATCCATCTCAAAAATGTAAAATGTCCTCAGTTGAAAGACTTGACTTTATATTACTCACGATGGTAGGTCCTGGTGCCAGAAGAGGGTTTTGGCTCAAGAAAACTTTTTCAGATGTGGCAAGTAAGGATTTGAGTCTTTCTTGCTGGGTCTGCAGTCAAGGGTTTTGTTTGTTTGTTTCACTTGTTTGTATGCTACCCACTCAGTAACAGATCAACAGAATTAAAGCAGCAAATATACTATTAATATGAAAATTTAGCAATAGCATGTTAAATTTTTAATTACAACAATGAAAGAGTCTTTGAGTATATAAGGACCCTGTAAGCATGACTGAGGCTTGTCCACGATAAAAATTCTGTCCCTGAGAAAATATAGCAGCTTAGTTAAACTCCTCAGATGAGAGAAAAATAGGTGAAACTTCTTTTCAATTCAGAATTCAATATATTCTGTTACAGGTATAACAATTCAAAATTTGGTAACTGGATGCAACATTTTATACTCAGGGTTTTTGAAACAGTAATTTTAGTGTTGAAAAAAAAGTTTGACAGAAATAACATTCTGTTTAAGCCTGTTAGCTTTCCAGCAAGACAGGTCCAACCAATGAGGGTTCAAAATGCTTTTACCTTAAAGAAAAAAATTTTTATAAGTGGAAGTAAAATGAATGGCATAGTGATCTGGGATTATGGCAATAAAAAAAATCTGGATATGTTTATAAGGCTAGAGAAAGCAAACTGCATCAAAGTTGTAATAGAATAGAATTCTTTGTTGGCCAAGTGTGATTGGACACACAGGAATTTGTCTTGGTGCATACGCTCTTGGAGTACATAAAATAAAATATATATTTATCAAGAATCATAAGACACAACACTTAATGATAGTCATAGGGAAACAGTCAATATAAATCTTAAGGATACCAGTAACAAGATTACAGTCATAAGTGGGAGGAGATGGGTGATAGGAACGATGAGAAGATTAATAGTAATGCAGACTTAGTAACTAGTTTGACAGTGTTGAGGAAATTTATTTATTTATTTATTTGTTTGTTTATATTTCTATACCGCCCTTCTCCCGAAGGACTCAGGGCGGTTTGCAGCCATATTAAAACAATTTGTACAAACACTAAAATAATTTAAAATGAAATATTTAAATTTAAGCTGACTCCTTAAAACCCATTTAAAATTCCCAATTAAAACTATCAGGCCAGTCCTGCACGATGATACAGCCATGTTTTCAGCTCGCGTTGGAAAGTCCGGAGATCAGGGAGTTGGCGAATGCCTGGTGGTAATTCGTTCCATAGGGTTGGGGCCCCCACAGAGAAGGCCCTCCCCTTGGGGGTCGCCAGCTGACATTGTCTAGCCGACGGTACCCCGAGGAGGCCCACTCTGTGGGAGCGCACTGGTCACTGGGAGGCGTCGGTCGCAGCAGGTGGTCCCGTAAATAGCCAGGTCCCATGCCATGAAGCACTTTAAAGGTGGTAACCAGTACCTTGAATTGCACCCGGAAGCCAGTGCAGCCTCCGCAGGAGTGGTGTTATATGGGAGCCTCAATTGCTCCCTTTATCACCCGCGCGGCTGCATTCTGGACCAGCTGAAGTGTCCGGGTGCTCTTCAAGGGGAGCCCCATGTAGAGAGCATTACAGTAGTCCAGACGGGAGGTGACAAGGGCATGGGTGACCGTGCATAGGGCATCTCGGTCTAAGAAGGGACGCAACTGGCGAATCAGGCGAACCTGATAAAAAGCTCCTCTGGCGACGGCCGTCGTTTGATCTTCCAACAACAGCTGTGCATCCAGAAGAATGCCCAGATTTTTGTATTTTTAGCATATCAAATTTTAAATTAGCTACAGTGTTAGCAAACAACAATAATGACTTAAGGAAGTAAAACCAATAGAATTTGTTTTATCCATTAGTTTTTTTCATTCTTATACAGGAAATGAACAATAATTTTAGTATCTAGAGTTGCTTAGGCTAAATTATGTTTTTTGTCATTTGTATTTAGTGTGAAGGGAAAGGCAGTATAAATGCTGGAGATGCAATCTATGAAGTCTTGAGTCTACATTGCAATTCTGAAAGAGAGGAAGAAGCAGTTAGTCCATTAAGCTTTGCTGATCAAATTTCTTTGCAAGAGGATGATGCTGAAGAGGGTGAGAGTAAAATGAATTTATATACATTGGTTCCATAATAATGGGATAAGGTTATTAGAGTTATGGATATCTTAAAATCATGAACTGATATTGTTCTATTCCCCCGCCTCCCCGGACATGGATGCTGAAGTCTCCCAGTCTAGCATCTTTTTTTTTTTTTTACATTTATATCCTGCCCTTCTCCGAAGACTCAGGGTGGCTTACAGTGTATAAGGCATCTGGAGGGACTATACCCATTTGGGAATTAGGTCAAGCTTCTTGAGTAAAGATGCTGCTGAGCAGCAGGATGGCAATATATCGCCAGTATACCTAACTTATTCCTAACTCCTAACTTCAAATAAAGGCTATATTGTGACATTGATCAATATTGTTGCTCCTGATCTCTCTTGCAGGAAGCGATAATGAACTCTCAAGTGGTACTGGTGATGTCTCCAAAGATTGCCCAGAGAAGATACTGTATTCTTGGGGAGAATTATTGGGACGATGGTAAGAGTTAATGAGGAAATTTTTTAAAACTAACTTTTAAAAGAAACTTTCAGAACTGCAGAGCAGGGAAAAAATTAATAAGCTTTCTTTTAGAAGTATTTAACTCAAATATGCAGATTCTCAGTTTTAGCGTTGAAAGCTGTTTGTGGCATCCGTCCTATTTTCACCAAACTGTAATTTTAAAAGTCAAAATGGAAAATTATCATATCAATAGAGGGTAATATTATTAATTATTTAATGAAATAGTATGTAATTCTAGTGAAATGTAAATTAAATTACTTTGTTCTGGCCTTGCCTATTTGAGGGAGTATAATCTAGTTTTGTGTTGTGGTTAAGACATCATGCTATAAACTGGGGGATCTGCCTTAGGCATGAAACCAACTGGGTGATCTTGGGCCAGTCATTTTCTTTCAACCCTAGGAAGGAGGAAATGGCAAATCACAAAAATTTTGTCACGAAAACTGCAGGGAGTGAAAAATGGACATGACTTAATGGAAGAAAATATATCTAAAATATCTATGCAATTGTCTGGAGTGCATGCTTTTTTTTTTTTTTGTATTTTTATTAGGCTAGATTTCATTGAAAAGAAAACCATTTGCTATTGATACAGTGGGAGCAGTCACTCATTAAATCATTTTGTGTTAGCCACAGAGTTGCCTGCAACCAGTCTTCCCTTCAGTGGGTCCTCTTCAGGTGTCTAATGGACCCTGTTGAGTTTCAGAGAAAAATTTTACTTTTCCTGCAATTCTTAGGTACAATTCAGCCAAGTCCTTGTCATTACCTAGAGTGAAGGGACAGCCATGGCTTTGAATTGGATCACAGGTACAACTGGAGAACTTGCTTGCTTTCTGAGAAATTTGAGGAGATGAAACAACAGAAAAGATGTTTAAAATGGTGCTGGAGAAAGCAAATGTTGAATCTAATTGTGCATGGATAAGAGCCTTTGTTAGGGTGACCTTGTGGAAATAAAAGCAGCAAAATGTAATCGTTTTTCCACTGTCATGGTGTCCACAGATAATTGTCCCATGGCCTTGCTTAGGTTAACTCCAGTCTTCAATTATTAGGCTTGCAGCTCCAGAAGGATCTGGAGGAAATGGATCCCTTGGGTTTCAGGCTGGGATATAGTATTGAGATGGTATGGATTATACTTAAATATGACCTTAGCAAGATCAAAATGGTGATAAAGCATCCTTCCTAGTCCTCCGTATTTTTTTTAGCAGTCTCAATATCACATATAGAAATATAAGAAACAAAGAAAAAAATTGAACTGGAAAAAATTGTCTTTATTTTATCTAGGCATAATAATCTGGACATGCGACCAAAAGGTCTATCTTCATTGGTGAAAAGGGGTGTACCAGAAGCTTTGAGAGCTGAAGTATGGCAGTTACTAGCAGGATGTCATGATAATCAAGCGATGTTGGATAAATATAGAATTCTTATCACAAAGGTCAGTGTCTTGTTTTCTTTAAAACATTTTGGCTATATATTTTAAAGCAGTGATTTTGTTTTTTATTTGTACAGATTTGGCATACTTTGCTGTCTGCTATGAGCCTTTCATTGAGGAATGGCACTTCTCTGAATGTATGTTTAAAGTTGCATGATTAACTCTATACTATAGTACTATAGTATAGTAGTACTCTATACTATATACCAAATCTTTCATTTTTCTAGTTTTAAATATTACACATTATTTAAGAGAATATTTGAGTAGTTAGGGTGGCTATGGCCTCTGTAACCTTATATTCATATGAAATATTTGAGATATTGCCCATTTCAGTGTTATCTGCTGGCCTGTTTGGACTGATAGGATGGGTGTATTTTGAGTTCCTCATTTTTCAAGATGGATGCCTTCTCATTGTGGTTCTTGTCCTTTGAAGTGGGCTTCCTCTTGAAATCTGGGTAGCTCCCTTCTTAATGGCATTCTGGAGGCCTTACATATTTACCTCTTGTCCTCCTAGGCTTTGGGCAAGAATGGATGAAGCTCCTGCCAGGAGTATGATTTCTGCTTTATATGTTGTCTGGGTTTGCCATCAGTTTACTGGTTCATGTAGATTGTTATTTTTATATTATATTGTTAGCCACTGAGAAGCAGTCTGCAGCCTGGTGATGTTTTATAGCTCTAATGCAGTTTGATTCATCTTACCTGTTTGGAGAGCAGAGTACATAATAAATACTAGAATGAAGCTTAGCATGTAATAGAAAAAACTTCAAGAATTCCATAGTGATTCAGTTAAAATTTACTTATTTAGTGCCATGATGTTTGTAATATTATGTAATATTCAAGACTTATATAAGGGTTGTGCTGACCAGAAGATTTTACTAAAAAATAGTAATCTGAGTTTTTTTAAAGATGAGTTATAGATAGTACATTTGAGGGTGGCTGACATTTAGTTCTGCTTTTGGTTTCTTTTAATGTTACCGTTGCTTAACAACTTCCTACCTTCCTTCCTTTTAGTAAGCCAGTTTCTATAACAGTAACGTTCAATTTATGAATGTGACTGTCATTTTTGTCTTACTAAAAAAACCCACTTCCCATTAGGTTTTGTGGGTGTTTAAATATAATGTCTTCAATTGAACATTGTAAATTAAACTTACTTACATTTCACTGAAATGAATGTGTTTTTCATTAATGATATAATTGTGTCTTAGTTCCAAACTGGCATGTGAACATTAATGAATATATTCAGAAGGATTATATAATAGAAATAGAATTGTTATATAACAATAAGATAGAATTCTAATTGTTTTGTCTTTTGGCAACCAACCTGCCGTGCTTTTCTGTCAGTTCTTCCTTGTTTTTCCTAACATGAAGATCAATTGAACAAGCCAGGAAACTCCATTTATGATTTGCTTAATATTACATGTGAATTGACTTTGTAATGATGATGGTGATGATGTTATTCATTCAGTTGTGTCTGACTCTTGACAATTCTATGGGATGGGTCTCTCCACATCTTCCGATCTTGCACTATTTCTTCGAGTTGTTCTGTGCTCTGGCTGGTGTCAACTTTGATGGTGTTCTGCCACCATGTTCTTTGACGGCCTTGTTTCCTTTTACCACAGTCTCTTCTAAACATAATTGCTTTCTCGAGTGAATTCTCCTGAATGACATGTGAGTGAGTGAAATGGCTTATTCCTTTCTTAACAAGCTAGAGCTATAAGTAGATGAAGTTTATTTTTTATCATTCGAACTTGCTTGAGCACTATAAATCAAAACTAGATAGAATACTGTCATATCAAAATTGACCCATTACACAAATTTTTGCTGAAAAATTGAAAATGGAAGCAAAACCATATTTTTTTGTGAACTGTTTTTAATAACATATTTTAATGATGCAATTGAATATAGTACATTTGCTAGTAATTTAATAAATTAGTAATCTGAGTTTTTAAAGATGAGTTATAGATAGTACATTTGAGGGTGGCTGACATTTAGTTCTGCTTTTGGTTTCTTTTAATGTTACCGTTGCTTAACAACTTCCTACCTTCCTTCCTTTTAGTAAGCCAGTTTCTATAACAGTAACGTTCAATTTATGAATGTGACTGTCATTTTTGTCTTACTAAAAACCCACTTCCCATTAGGTTTTGTGGGTGTTTAAATATAATGTCTTCAATTGAACATTGTAAAATTAAACTTACTTACATTTCACTGAAATGAATGTGTTTTTCATTAATGATATAATTGTGTCTTAGTTCCAAACTGGCATGTGAACATTAATGAATATATTCAGAAGGATTATATAATAGAAATAGAATTGTTATATAACAATAAGATAGAATTCTAATTGTTTTGTCTTTTGGCAACCAACCTGCCGTGCTTTTCTGTCAGTTCTTCCTTGTTTTTCCTAACATGAAGATCAATTGAACAAGCCAGGAAACTCCATTTATGATTTGCTTAATATTACATGTGAATTGACTTTGTAATGATGATGGTGATGATGTTATTCATTCAGTTGTGTCTGACTCTTGACAATTCTATGGGATGGGTCTCTCCACATCTTCCGATCTTGCACTATTTCTTCGAGTTGTTCTGTGCTCTGGCTGGTGTCAACTTTGATGGTGTTCTGCCACCATGTTCTTTGACGGCCTTGTTTCCTTTTACCACAGTCTCTTCTAAACATAATTGCTTTCTCGAGTGAATTCTCCTGAATGACATGTGAGTGAGTGAAATGGCTTATTCCTTTCTTAACAAGCTAGAGCTATAAGTAGATGAAGTTTATTTTTTATCATTCGAACTTGCTTGAGCACTGTAAATCAAAACTAGATAGAATACTGTCATATCAAAATTGACCCATTACACAAATTTTTGCTGAAAAATTGAAAATGGAAGCAAAACCATATTTTTTTGTGAACTGTTTTTAATAACATATTTTAATGATGCAATTGAATATAGTACATTTGCTAGTAATTTAATAAATTAGTAATAGGTTTATTAGTAAGCAGTTTGGTGTGAGAATGGTGAGGCATAGAAAAATAATACAAACTGGTTTTCATATATTGTAAAATTACTATAAGATGGCTTTTCTTTATTATGTCTTCAAGATAAACATATCAAATTCCTCCTGGTCCTATTCCATGTGCATGGACTTTGTGCCTATCACAAGCTGTAGTGGCACAGTGGTTAGAATGCAGTATTGCAGGCTAATTCTGCTGACTGCTGATTGCCAGCAGTTCGGCAATTTGAGTCTCATCAGCTCAAAGTTGACTCATACTTCCGTCCTTCTGAGATCAGTAAAATGAGGACCCAGATTGTTGGGGTTGCTCTGTAAACCACTTAGAGAGGGCTGTAAAGTTTTATGAAGTGGCATATAAGTCTAAATGCTATTGCTATTGCTATCACCATCATTATCGCCCTTATCTATATTCTAGTTTATCAGTACCAATATCCTTGGATTGCAGTACCCAGAATTGAGATATATTTTTCATGCAAAGTCTGACAAAATCAAGCTGGGTGGTACAGTTTCTTTATATAAAGTGGACACTTTTTCAACGAAGCCATAACTATATGTCCCTTGTTTATTACGTGGAAGTAGTGTATGTGACGCAAGTATAGATTTAATGAACTTTAGCTTCCTTAGAGGATATATTACATACCATCCTAGAGCTTGCAATTTCTATCCTTTTTTTCATTTAATATGGTAGCTCACTGGAGCCGGAAAGTGGAAGGACTTTCGTTGTGTTATATTGAACCCTGCTGCCTACTAGGAATTCAGAGCCAGCATTCGGCAATTACTATCTTCAGATAACAACCCAGAATTTCTGGCTTTTTTCTGAGTTTCTGTGCTTTGAAACATAGATTGTAGTTCATGAGGTAAAATGTGAACATATTTTTGATGTTTGTTCTATTCAGTCTTCCCCCCCCCCCTATATTCTATATTCTTTGTACAATTTAAAGCTGCTGCTCAAAATCCAGCAGTGTTAGAAATGTGCCATTGATTTCCTCCCCCCTTCCACTGCCACATCATTGCATGAACTTTCCTGCTGTTCCTATAATAAAGCCCTCCCTTCATCTTTTAAAAGAATTGCTAACAAATTGTAATTTTCCTTGCCTCCTTTTAAATTTTCTAAATGTTTAATTTTTATATTCTGTTTTTATATTTTAATATTTTACTGTAGACCTCCAGAATCCCACCCAAGTAAAATATGTGGTTCAATATATATATATGTATATACACATATATACACATACATATAATAATAATAATAATAATAATAATAATAATAATAATAATAATAATAATAATAATAATAATAATAATAATAATAATAATAATAATAATGTTTTAATTTGTATATCGCCCTTCTCCCGAAGGACTCAGGGCGGTGAACAGGCAAATAAAATACAAACAGAAACATACACCATAATTAAAACAACCCTTAAGAAACTGATTCAAATTAGCCAAAAAATGTAAAATAACCTTACACCCCATAAAAATTACAGAATTTAAGACCCACAATTAAAATTTAAAATTTAGAATTTAAAATCAAGCCAGTCCAGCCAAACGGAATAAATAAGTTTTAAGTTCGCGGCGAAAGGTCCCGAGGTCAGGTAGTTGTCGAAACCCGGGGGGGAAGCTCGTTCCACAGGGTAGGAGCCCCCACAGAGAAGGCCCTCCCCCTGGGGGCCTCCAGTCGACATTGTTTGGCTGACGGCACCCTGAGGAGTCCCTCTCTGTGGGAACGCACTGGACGCTGGGAGATAGAGGCCGGCAGTAGACGGTCCCGTAAGTAGCCCGGTCCTAAGCCATGGAGCGTTTTAAAGATGGTAACCTATATATATATACACACATACTATATATACACACTATATATACACACATGCATATAAACATACATATAGATATGTATGTATGTATATATGCCCCATTTTTGGCCTCTGCGCATCGCGTTTTTGGCTGTTTCCAGGCGGTGGGGATCGCCACTGCTGCCAATCCACACAGCCAAAAACGCGATGCGCAGAGCCATAAATGGGGCATGCGGAGCCTGAAAACATGATGTATGGAGGACGAAAACAACATGCGTAGGTGTTGATCGCTGACAATGTTCTGTGGTGATCCCCGCAGCCTGGAATGGGTCTAAAATGAGGTGTGCGGAGGCTGTAAACATAATGTGTGGAGGCCGAAAACAGCCGAAGGGTAGGGGCCGGTGAGTGAGTGGGGCTTCAGCAACAATCTTTTAGTGGGGGGGAAACTGTGTCTTATACTCTGAAAAATACAGTGTGTGTGTGTGTGTGTGTGTGTGTGTGTGTGTGTGTGTGTGTGTATAGTATATAATTGGTAATGTACAGTAGAATCTATTTGTAGAATAGAATTTATTAAACACTACAAATCTAGCTATATTATCCTAGGCTGTTAAAAAATATTTAAAAAATACAGTTGGGAGCTGTATAACTCTGTTGGTCAATATATAGTAAACATGAATATTGTGTACTTTATCCTGGGAACAACAAAAGCATGAAAAAAACATTTCAGGTTGCGAGTTCTCCCCAGAAAAAAGCTAATATATTCTATAACGAGTTCAAAGTAAAGATTTTCATCACATTCATTTTAAACAATATGGGTATTTCTTGAATGCTCTCTGCTATAATTTCTATGTTTTCTAGAATGTTCATGATGTACATTATAATTAAAATATTAACCGACTAGTTAATATAGTAACATGGTAGTGCTTGCCCACTCACCTGACTCTGCTTAGCTGCCTGCGTACGCTCCTGACCCATGCAGTTGATGCAGTCCTTCTGTCCCAGGCTCCCATTAGGTTAAAATGTGAACTAAGATAATTTCCCATTCATGTTTCACACAGTTGATGAATTAATAAATTATGAATAGACAAAAATTTTGGTATTTGCTAAGTGTCTAGAATCCTCACGTGGTAATGAAATGGACATAAAATTGAACAAGCTAAAATTTTCAGATACCTCAGAATTGGCCCTTGGGTCCCAGGGAGGAGAAATGCACATAGTTCAGAATGCTGAAAAATCCGTCTCACAATTTTTTTTTTTACAGAATAAAAGATCCTTATATAATCTGGCCTTCCTAAAGTTATTTATAGCTAAAGCATGTAGTCATCTCTTGTATGGTGCATAACATGGCCCAGATGACAACTATTCAAAATTGGAAATTGTGCAATCAAATTATTAAGAAATGTGCTCCAGATATGATCCCATGCTCTCTAATGCTCTCCATTTCAGGAGAGCAATGGAGAATGAAAATCAACTTGAAAATCCAGCTAATCATCTTTATGTATTGACTGAATCAACATTTTCCCTCATAGGATTGATTCCCCCCCTTGTAAGATTAGAAGATAATATAAATGGCGTATCTTCTAGACCAGAGGCCCCCAACCTCTCATTAGTCGGCTGTGATCTGTTTGCAACTGGGTGTGGAAATGCCGGGTGAGCTCACACGCACATTCTCACTTGCACAAGCAGCAGATGAGCGCATGCACATTTGCTCCTTCTGCATGACCGGTGGGCTCACATGCACGCCACTTGCACAAATGGATCTGTGTGCATATACCCGCTTGCTGGCCATGTGCAAGAGGAACCATCCCTGTCCCCTCGCCAGTCCCCAAAGGCAGAAAGGTTGGGGAATTCTGTTCTAGACAAATTTGTTGTGGCTCCACCCCCCCGGGCCTGGCCCCCTGCCAGAGAGTAACTCAGAGAGTGAGGGGGAAGGGCTGTCAGGGCTCCCTTCTGCAGGGCCGACTTCCCTGGCTCAGCTCCAGGAGCCAGAGGCAGGCCAGGTGGAAGAGGTGACACCTCCATCTCTTGTATCTCCCCCTGCCCAGGAAACACTTCCAGACCCAGCTGAGTTCAATCAGTCCTGGTTAGATCCCAGGTTTCATAGACAAGAGAGGCGGGAGCAACAGAAGCAGGGATGGGGCAGGCCTAGAAAGTGCTGAGTCACACCTCACAGGGTATAAAAGCAGGAGGGGCTGCTATACTGCTTCGTGACGAACAAATCCAATTGCCTGGAGAGAACTTGAGCTGAAGTGCTGTTTATTCCTGACTTCCTGGTTGACACACCGGCATCAAGAAAGATAACAGAAAAACCTTGGCAGACGCTTGCTGGGTTACTGCCAGAGCTGATAGCTGCCGTGGACTCAATTGCTGGCTAATTGAGTCATTTCTCATGCCTCCCGGACTGAGGTGGGGGGTACTGTTGTGTCTTGCCCGCTCTCACAGCAGCCGGGGCCTTCTTATCTGCTCCCGAACACGGAGGAATGTATGCCTCCCGGCCCCAGTCCTGGCTCCATGCCCAGACAAGCTGAAGAGGAGGGGGCACCTCCCGGTCCCAGCCCTGGCTCCATGCCCAAGCAGGCTGCAGAGGAGGGAGCACCCCCCGGCCCCAGCCCTGGCTCCATGCCCAGGCAAACGGAGCAGCTAGACCCCTCCCCCTCCTCCACAGCATGTGAGCCTGAGGAAAGTTTATTTCCAACAGCTGCTGATTGGAGTGACCCTCGCATCAGAAGACTGGATAGGCGGAGGCAACAGAAGGAAGGGAGGGGCAGGCCTTAATGAGTGCTGAGTCATGGGGCCACACCCTATGGCCTATATAAAGGATCTGCTTTCTGGCAGTCTCTGAGTCAGGCAAAGTCGAACTTATCTTGCTGAAGTCACTTTCTGGTCTCCTGCCTGCTCTGAGGACTTTGCTAGGACTTTGGGCAGAGCTGCAGAGGCAAGCCTGATTCGGATTTCCCTGACCCGGCCGTCAGCGGAGGAGTGGGACATGACAGGTACAGAACAAATTGTACAGGTAATTCTTGACCTATATCAGCTGTTTAATGATCATTAGAAGTTACAACACATTTCAAAAAAGTTATTTATGACCCGTCCTTGAAATTACAACTTGCACTCCATCACACGACTGCTTTCATGTCTGGTTAGAGCATTCCACAGCCATGTGACTGAGATGTGAGTTCTTTTACATATTTCTGTCATAAAAAACAATTGTTCTGTCCCCTCCCGACCTCAGCCACACGAGCTGGCTAAACGAGCCAGTAATTGAGTTCACAGCTGCTATCAGTCCTGGCAGGGAATCTGCAGCTGCCTGCCAAAGTCTCCCTTTTACATTGGGATTGCCAGGCAACCAGGAAGTCAGCAGTCCAGGGGGAATGTTCAGCTCAATTCTTCATGAGTCAAAGAGTTCAGCTTGCTTCTCCCCGAGTCAAATAGTTCAGCTCAATTTTTGCTTGTCATGGAGCAGAAGAACAGCCAGGGCTGCTTTTATACTCTGTGGGGTGTGGCTTCATGACTCAGCACTTCCTAGTCCTGCTCCACCCCTGCTTCTGTTGTTCCCGCCTCTCCTGCCTACAAAACCTAGGGTCCAGCCAGGCCTGATTGCCATCAGCCGGGTCTGGAGGCGTGGCCTGGGGGGGAAGAGCCAGGGGACGGAGGCCTCGTTATCTCCTCCACCTGGCCTGCCTCTGGCTCCTGGAGCTGAGCCAGGGAAGCCAGTGCTCCAGAGGTAAGTCCTGATGGCCTTTCCCTCTCACTTTCCGAGTCACTTTCTGGCAGGGGGCCAGGCTCGGGGGGCGCAGACACAACAATCATAAAATAGAGTGCAATCACATGGTGCCTCAAATTATAACTGCAATGACTTCTGACCAAAATTCTGGACTCCATTGTGGTTGTAAGTCGAGGACAATATATTTTCATGCCTTTTTGCAAGAGTCTTTCCTCCCTTAGGATATGAACAAGCCAAAAGAATTCTGACACAACTTGTTCTGGAAATGGAAATCAACAAGACTAGCCCCTCCTACCCAGGAGCATTTTTTCTGGTCTTATATTTTCTGACTGGCAAGATACCATTTTCAAAAAATGAAAATAAATAATTGCACACTGAGATATACTTTAACTTACATCTTTGTTACAGTAGTTGTGTAATGAAGCTTCGTCAGATGCATGGAATATTGTCCTGTGAAATATATGAACATTCCCTTTCTTTACGGTGGAGCATCAAGGCGGGTAATGTGGTGCGCATAATACGACATAGTAATGTAGTGCAGCCTATATATTAATCAATTTTTAAATCTTTAAAGTGCCAGAAGTCTTTATTGTTGCTGAATTGTACAATAACACCCCCTATATTACATATAATAAGTAATATGTCATCAAGCTAGACAATATGCTCCTTTACAAGTCTCAAATTGATTTGTACCATCAAATGATCATAAGATATAAGATGGTTCATTCCTTAAAACACTTCTTTGTTACAAGGAATTCAGCAATTTAGAATTTCTTTTTACTGTACCCTAACTAAATACAACCCCCCCCCCAATAAGAATACACAACATTATAAAAGAAAAAAGGAACAAAAAGGGCATATATTCAGAATCATGTATACATACATAAATTTGTATAATAAACCTTTTAATGAAAGGATGCCATAATTCGTTACAATAATCCATAGCTTATCTATATCTATATATGAGCTGTGGTGGCGCAGTTGTTAGAATGCAGTGTTGCAGGCTACTTCTGCTGCCTGCCGGCTGCCTGCAGTTTGGCAGTTCAAGTCTCACCAGGCTCAAGGTTGACTCAGCCTTCCATCCTTCCAAGGTTGGTAAAATGAGGACCCAGATTATTAAGGGCAATATGCTGACTCTGTAAACTAGTTAGAAGGGTTATAAAGCACTGAAGTGGTATATAAGTTTAAGTGCTATTGCTATATTGATCAATTCTGGAGACTAATTGGAGCTGCATGTTTTTCTTTCTAATGCTGAGTGACATATCTTAACTGTAAGTAAAGTACAGAATATCTATTTTGTTTATCCAGATGCCAATTCCCATGAGATAGGATAAACTTTAAAATAGTATAAACATCTGAATATATCAAATCTCAAAGTTGAGTTAATGCAGGTAGTACAGGTAACATCGTTCCTAAATGGAATAGTTGTTGGACACTGTAGAAAGATGCTTAAATAAATTATTAATTGCACTGCTTCCTCAACATAAATATTTATACAGGCCTTTTTTTATATAAATGCAGTGATGTCATTACTTGTTGAAAAAGATGTAATCTCTAATCTGCCTGTTCTCTAGGGTTATGTGTAGTGAGGATTTCTAAAGGGTACAAAAGGCATTTTTCATTTTTAGCATCAAGTTTAAGTAAATATATGTTGCTAAACTTTCATTCCAGAGTTGTAGTTGAATTATAGTAATCAGTAATACCGCTGTCTATCAAAATACCCTAAAATATTACAAAGTGTCAATATATATCGTGGGATTATGTTTTCAGCGTACAGACCCTAAACATTAAATATTATTTGAGGATGCTAGCTCAAGGGGAAAAACCTAAAATCAAGTCTTATGCTTTGTTAATTGAATTCCTTTGAAACTTACTGACCATATAATAAAGCTACACATTTCATAAATTAAACTAGGTTAAAATAAACAAATCTTAAAATATAATATAATAATAATTATATAATAATAATAATAATAATAATTATAAAAATAATACGTGATAAAAAGGTAGATAACTGAGGCTATACCGTTTTCAAGCAAAATGAATAAACTTTGGAATGCCTAGTGGAAAAACACTATATAACACGTTTTCCAGACCATGAGAGTGTTCCTTTAAACAGGGTATCTTCCTGGAAAGTCTGGTCTAGATCAAAGGATTTTCTCTAAATATTGCATGTGAAGTTTTTTTGTCTAAGGTGGAAGATAGATGAGACTGAGGATGATGAAA
Source organism: Ahaetulla prasina (assembly GCF_028640845.1). Lineage (NCBI taxonomy): Eukaryota > Metazoa > Chordata > Lepidosauria > Squamata > Colubridae > Ahaetulla > Ahaetulla prasina. The sequence goes on from NC_080541.1 coordinate 120,980,764, forward strand.
GTGATAACAAAGTATGTGACACAAAAGCATACAATATATAGACTTACAGATATGATTCAAAGTGTCGATAGTCATCTGCATAGCATGTGTCCTGGATCTTCGAGGAACTACCTGTCCCTATTGCTTCTGCCCGCGCTATCAGGTCTGTTGGGGAGGACATGCTCTGGGTCCCTTCAACCCAACAATACCACCCTGTTGGATCTAGAAATCATGCCTTCATTATGGCAGCACCTGCCTGTGGAACAGCATTCTTCCCTGGAGATGCAGATGACCCTGGCCATGTTAACCTTTGATAAGGCTTTAAAGATCTGTTTTTTCCCAGATATTTGGGCTGGATGGTTAGGTGAGTGGTTGACGTGTTTTTCCAGTTTGAGACATATTGTATACCTTAGATGTCAGGGACATGTTATTTTAATCCTGGTTTGTTGTTGGGAGTCACTGTTGTAAGATGGTTAGCCTTAATAATTGTTTAAAAATAGAAATAAAATAAATGTAGTATTTGGAACAGCAATTCACTCATATTTAGCCTATTTATAATAGAAATAGAATAGAATAGAATAGAATAGAATAGAATAGAATAGAATAGAATAGAATAGAATTTATTGGCCAAGTGTGATTGGACACACAAGGAATTCGTTTTGGTGCATATGCTCTCAGTGTACATAAAAGAAAAAGAAAAAAAATACCTTCATCAAAGGTACAACATTTACAACACAAATGATGGTCATAGGTTGCAATTTAACCCTTAATGATAGCAACAAAAAGTTACAGTCATACAGTCATAAGTGGAAAGAGATTGGTGATGAAAACGATGAGAAGATTAATAGTAGTGTAGATTTAGTAAATAGTTTGACAGTGTTGAGGGAATTATTTGTTTAGCAGAGTGATGGCCTTCGGGAAAAAACTGTTCTTGTGTCTAGTTGTTCTGGTGTGCAATGCTCTATAGCGTCGTTTTGATGGTAGGAGTTGAAACAGCTTATGTCCAGGATGTGAGGGATCTGTAAATATTTTCACAGCCCTCTTCTTGATTCGTGCAGTATACAGGTCCTCAATGGAAGGCAGGTTGGTAGCAATTATTTTTTCTGCAGTTCTAATTATCCTCTGAAGTCTGCGTCTTTCTTGTTGGGTTGCAGAACCAAACCAGACAGTTATAGAGGTGCAAATGACAGACTCAATAATTCCTCTGTAGAACTGGATCAGCAGCTCCTTGGGCAGTTTGAGCTTACTGAGTTGACGCAGAAAGAACATTCTTTGTTGTCCTTTTTTGATGATGTTTTTGATGTTAATTGTCCATTTTATATCTTGCAATATGATAGAACCTAGAAATTTGAAGGGTTAAAATGCTAAGTATTCCAGTAGAAGATGTTAGCAATCTAATAATGGCAAACAATACAGTTATTTAACATCAGAGCATTTTCTTTCAATAAAAAAACAAATCCTGCATTTGGTATAATTTTAGGATCTTTAATGATGCAATTTCTAGGCTATTACACTGATAGCAATTTTATAGTGCTATTAAGATTCTATAGATTTGGGTAATATGTAGTAATCTAAGTTTGCAATGTAGCATGCGTTGAGAATTTGATTAGTGTCATTATTTACCATGTGCATTCATGGAAATAAATGAATGGGTGTTTTTATAGTACATTTTACATTTTCGCTTTTGTTATAATGACCCAAATTTGAAATGTCAGTTGACTACAGGAATTTTTTTTTACCTTTTTTGTGAAGTTAATAATTAATAGACAATTCTTGTCAGTAAGAATTAAATTACTTTGACTTACTAACTGGTGCTGTTCTGGTATATAGTTCAATAAAAATGGTTTTGGTGATGAAGCATTGTAGTGTTACCCCAATGAATATTTTATGGTTTGTTAATTGGAAGAACGTAGCTGACAAAAATGTCTCTGTTCTTACAGTTTGTAATATATTAATTTGGGTGGTCATTTTCATTATCTTCCCTTGTCATCCTTATTCATGGATTGGATTGCTGTGGAAGGGTATAAGCTAGCATTGTGCCTGGCAACTGTTACCTAGTGACAGCTTCAGCTGTAATAGCCATTGGCTGTGCTTTTGACTGGGACTGAAGGACCGAGTCACCTTCCTGATGGTGAGTTTTTCTGCATCAGCTAAGGATGAAGAGGAGGGGCAGACTTAGGGTGAAAACTGTAATATCATAAGGAAACATGTAAAGAATAGAAAGAGCACTCTTCCGGCAAACAGGATAGCATCTGTACCTCATTTTGAGACAAAAGCTAGTGTATTACCAAATACACTTTCTTACTGCTTCGGGAAGAGAATGCAATCGGTATTAATTTTATAGTAGTTTGGACTGCTTACGGAAGCATATCACAGGCAACATGTTATGGATGGCATTAAAAACAAGGATTTTCAGCACTTCGTGGTGATAAGGAACATGAGGCGTGAAACTTAGAAAAGGATGACTTCTATTCCATTGCTGCAGCAGGAGCAGAGAAAATACTTACTCTCCCTCTCATGAAAGGAATTCCACACCGTGGACTATTAAATAGCACAAGTGTGATTCCAGGACTTTAAAAAGGAAAAAAAAAAAGAGCCCTTCACCTGAGCTTTAATATAAATTTGAAGTTACTTTGGATTTTTATTTTTTTAAGACTGGATGATTTGCTTTTCTTTGGATCTTTAATTAAAAATGCATTTGATTTGTATAGAGATAGATTAGAAAGTAAGACTTCTGCATGTATCGAATGCCTACTTATTAGTGAGTATTGAAAGAACTTTTGTAACCCATGGATGTGTCATTATTGCAAATGTAATGAATATGTTAATGTTTTGCCACATCATACAAGCCTTTTGGAAGCAGATGGTTATTTAATTACTAAAGAAAATACATACACAGCAACTGAGAAAATGAATCCAGAAAATAAATGGAATAATACTGTAACATGACAGCTTTTCTTGTTAAATCAACATTTCATTAGCTTCTCAGAAAAATGTAGATGAGAGTTAATGAGAGCATTGTGTTGAGCATATGAAAAAAAATATGGAGATTGCTATAGAGGTGAGAAGTGACTGGGACAGAGCTATGAACTTCACTATAATGATCCTATATTGCTGCAGTTGTAGCCTTATTTCAGAAGTCAAGGATTTCACTTTGTTTTTCCTGACATTAAATGCAAGACAGTTTTGTGTTCTGTAAGAAGCTTGGATTATCTTGCTGACATTTTCACATTAAGGTCGGCAACGTGTTTCAAACTGAATTGGCTATTGAAACTCTAACACTATGCCAATGTGTGCCTTTTCTTTATTGTATTTTATCTTCTTAACTAAACGGAGAAGATGTAATTCATCAAAGGTATGACAGGAGTCTCCATATATCAGTTACTACTTAACTATATTTCTTAACATATTACCAAAGACTAATGAAGCTAGTTTGCATTCATGTGCTCAGAACAATATCCATACAAATGCAGATTAAGATGATACAAGGAACATATGATCTGAAAACCAAAAGATACGATGTACCAGAATACACATTTTACTGGATTTCTTAGTCATATTGTTCTTAAACATTACTGTTATTTCGTTTCAAAAATGGTATATGGAGCATTTTTTACCATGGCTTCCTTTTTTTAAATGCTTCTCTTCCCCAGGAAAATGTACTTCTAGAATTTTTAACTGCAACATTGTGTACTTCTTTTCCTCCCAACCTGCTATTTTTGTATTTCTGCCTTTCAAAAGTGTAGTTTGAATGATTGGCTTTGTTTAAAAGTGCCTTGTGCTTTGCTGAGAAAGGAAGGAGTACAGGAAGAAGCTGGATAGTGGCCTTTCTGCCTGCTTTCTAGATTTCAGTGCTGACTATTCAGAAGCAATGTTAATATTTACATGGAGAAACTGAGGCACAGAAAAAAATTAGCAGGTGAACAATGGATCGCTAGTAACTGGAATTCTGACTATATTGTCACATAATACAAACTATGAACCAGTTCACATGGACTGAATGGAAGAATCTGAATATGAATGATAGTAATGAGAATGTATCTGAGCATCTATCCTGCCCTTTTGGATTTGGACATTATAATGCCATTGACATTTGCATCCTTGAGACTATTGTTATTATCTTACTAACATTTTTAATTATTACTGGTAACTTAACAGTAATTTTTGTCATCCACTGTGCTCCACTTTTGCATCATTATACCACCAGCTACTTTATTCAGACTATGGCATATGCTGATCTTTTTGTTGGGATTAGTTGCTTAATTCCTACCTTGTCATTGCTTCACTATTCTGTAGGTGTTCATGAGTCCTTAACTTGTCAAATTTTTGTATATGTCATCTCTGTATTGAAAAGTGTTTCTATGGCCTGCCTTGCTTTCATTAGTGTGGATCGCTATCTTGCAATCACAAAACCACTCTCCTATAACCAGTTGGTCACCCCCTGTCGATTGAGGATCTGCATTATTTTGATTTGGCTGTACTCAGGACTTATCTTCCTGCCTTCCTATTTTGGTTGGGGAAAGCCAGGTTATCATGGAGACATTTTTGAATGGTGTGCAGCTTCTTGGCTCACCAACGCCTATTTTACTGGATTTATTGTGTGCTTACTCTATGCTCCAGCTGCCTTTATAATCTGTTTTACATATTTCCACATATTCAAAATTTGCCGGCAGCACACCAAAGAGATAAATGACAGGAGAGCTCGGTTTCCTAGTCATGAAGTAGATACTGCTGCAGAAACTGGACATAGCCCAGATAGCCGCTATGCTATGGTTTTATTTCAGATAACCAGTGTGTTTTATGTGCTCTGGCTGCCCTACATTATATATTTCATGCTAGAGAGCACAAAGGTGTTGGAAAATCCAGCACTCTCTTTTGTAACAACCTGGCTTGCTATTAGCAATAGTTTTTGTAACTGTGTAATATATAGTCTGTCAAATAGTGTTTTTAGGTTGGGACTTTGGAGATTGTCAGAGACAATATGCTCAGTTTGTATATGTAAAAAAGACAGTGTGGTTCGAGAGCCTGTTCCTAGAAAACGGGCTAACTCTTGTTCTATGTAAGGGGGTGGGGGGATGGAAATAGGCAATCTTGTACAATCCGACATATAGGCTTTGTAATATCTGTATGTTGTTAGCCTATAATTTGAAGAAGTAATATTCATTGTAAACACGAATTATATTTTGCAAGAGTAAGAAAACATTGGTGGAAAGGTGATGAGTAGGGGACTAGTAAATGCAAGCAAAGCTTCCAGCAGATTGAATTTAAACCCAGACTATTTTAATAACAAAATTGTCACTTATGAATATGTAAAAAAATTGTGGTAGTAGTATAAGTACTGTATGTTATTTTAAATGCTTATTTGTGGAGGAATACATTTTTCCCCTAATGTTATATATATAGACGAACTAATTTTCTTTTGTTCTTTTGGGGTCTGTGACTCAATTGTTTGGGAACATTTTTGCTGTTCAGTGCAGAGCATGCATTTAGCATGTATATGAAATGGTTTTAAAATGTACATTTTGTATTCTGTATCATGTGGTTTTCCTAAACTATTATTAAATCATTGTTTAACACTGGAATAAATAATTTTTCAATTGACTGTAAAGTCCTTTTTCCCCCCTGAAAAAATCCTATTCAGGTTCTAAAGGCATTAATGCCAAATGCAAGTCAAAGTCTTAGTACTTTGCTATGTAATAGTATGCAAATTCCGAAATTCAGAGAAAAGGCATTTTTATCTAGATTTCTGTAATTAATGTAAGGACATTAAAAATGTTGGACAGGAACCAACTATTAACCAACGATTTCTATAGAACAATTGAGAACACATAATCTCATTTAGTTTCACTAAATCCAGTGTGACTTGTAACTTAACAGTAATTTTTGTCATCCACTGTGCTCCACTTTTGCATCATTATACCACCAGCTACTTTATTCAGACTATGGCATATGCTGATCTTTTTGTTGGGATTAGTTGCTTAATTCCTACCTTGTCATTGCTTCACTATTCTGTAGGTGTTCATGAGTCCTTAACTTGTCAAATTTTTGTATATGTCATCTCTGTATTGAAAAGTGTTTCTATGGCCTGCCTTGCTTTCATTAGTGTGGATCGCTATCTTGCAATCACAAAACCACTCTCCTATAACCAGTTGGTCACCCCCTGTCGATTGAGGATCTGCATTATTTTGATTTGGCTGTACTCAGGACTTATCTTCCTGCCTTCCTATTTTGGTTGGGGAAAGCCAGGTTATCATGGAGACATTTTTGAATGGTGTGCAGCTTCTTGGCTCACCAACGCCTATTTTACTGGATTTATTGTGTGCTTACTCTATGCTCCAGCTGCCTTTATAATCTGTTTTACATATTTCCACATATTCAAAATTTGCCGGCAGCACACCAAAGAGATAAATGACAGGAGAGCTCGGTTTCCTAGTCATGAAGTAGATACTGCTGCAGAAACTGGACATAGCCCAGATAGCCGCTATGCTATGGTTTTATTTCGTATAACCAGTGTGTTTTATGTGCTCTGGCTGCCCTACATTATATATTTCATGCTAGAGAGCACAAAGGTGTTGGAAAATCCAGCACTCTCTTTTGTAACAACCTGGCTTGCTATTAGCAATAGTTTTTGTAACTGTGTAATATATAGTCTGTCAAATAGTGTTTTTAGGTTGGGACTTTGGAGATTGTCAGAGACAATATGCTCAGTTTGTATATGTAAAAAAGACAGTGTGGTTCGAGAGCCTGTTCCTAGAAAACGGGCTAACTCTTGTTCTATGTAAGGGGGTGGGGGGATGGAAATAGGCAATCTTGTACAATCCGACATATAGGCTTTGTAATATCTGTATGTTGTTAGCCTATAATTTGAAGAAGTAATATTCATTGTAAACACGAATTATATTTTGCAAGAGTAAGAAAACATTGGTGGAAAGGTGATGAGTAGGGGACTAGTAAATGCAAGCAAAGCTTCCAGCAGATTGAATTTAAACCCAGACTATTTTAATAACAAAATTGTCACTTATGAATATGTAAAAAAATTGTGGTAGTAGTATAAGTACTGTATGTTATTTTAAAATGCTTATTTGTGGAGGAATACATTTTTCCCCTAATGTTATATATATAGACGAACTAATTTTCTTTTGTTCTTTTGGGGTCTGTGACTCAATTGTTTGGGAACATTTTTGCTGTTCAGTGCAGAGCATGCATTTAGCATGTATATGAAATGGTTTTAAAATGTACATTTTGTATTCTGTATCATGTGGTTTTCCTAAACTATTATTAAATCATTGTTTAACACTGGAATAAATAATTTTTCAATTGACTGTAAAGTCCTTTTTCCCCCCTGAAAAAATCCTATTCAGGTTCTAAAGGCATTAATGCCAAATGCAAGTCAAAGTCTTAGTACTTTGCTATGTAATAGTATGCAAATTCCGAAATTCAGAGAAAAGGCATTTTTATCTAGATTTCTGTAATTAATGTAAGGACATTAAAAATGTTGGACAGGAACCAACTATTAACCAACGATTTCTATAGAACAATTGAGAACACATAATCTCATTTAGTTTCACTAAATCCAGTGTGACTTGTATAGCTTTATTTTGTATAGGGTTTGCTCCAAAAATATTAGTAAACCATATTAAAAATCTTAGCTCAAGTTGTTATTGAGTTTTTACATGTGGCCCACATTTTTAATGTCAGCATTGTAATTGATTATTTTATGACAGTCCATCCTGTGAAAATCTTTCTGTAACCTTTGCAGTAAAGATATATTTGTACTCAGTTGTGCTAATAGTAAAAGAAAAACAAAGTCAGTTTCTTAATTTATACAAGTTTCAGAACTCAATATTTCAGAGAAATCTAGACCAAAGTCTAATATGTACTGAATAAAGCTCTGCATTTTGGTATATTTTCAATAATTTTACAGGATATTTAGAATGAAAATGCATCTATGAATGTGAAATTATATGTCTGAAAGAAATTGGGAGAGAGAATTTGTTCCCACAGAAGACAACTCTCAATATCTTTTTGACAATGGTTTTCCTATTGCCAAAGGAGATTGATTCATGGAGTGGAAATAATATTCATGGGTTTAAATTTACTTAAGATACTTGCTATATTTAAACCTCAGAACTAAAAGATGGCAAGTGATATTTTACTTTAGTTTATCTTTGTGATTTTTATGAGTTGAGAATTGTCTGGAGACTAATTAAATTTTCACTCGAGTGCAATGGCTTCATGTTCAAGTTCAGATATGAAAATATGATGCCTAGAATCTCCAGGTAGAATTAAGTAGAAACCCCCACCCTTATGGGAAATTAACTTGGAATATACTACAGTCAAATTATTAAAATTGTTAATTTGTTATAATATTATAACCTTAATGAAAAAGTAATGTTTTCTTAACTTTTTGGTCTCTTCACATACAACCAAATGTTGGAAAAGAATTGTGTAGAGTTTTAGAACTCTTGTCAGTCTAAGTGCATATCAGCAGGATAACTTTCCCAAAGAGAAGAAAGCAGCATCAAATTTGACACTGTAGAAAGCTCAGCAGGAGGACCAGGTTTGAAAATGGGTGAGTTCCAACTGAAAGCAGTGGGGGGGAAAAAACCTCAGAAAAACCCCTGGTTCATTCAGGGCAGCAGCTTGATATACGGCTAAGTGTCTTAAGCCCTCTTCAGTCACATGACCAAAGTGGAGCGTCTGTTGAAAGATTGGAAAGAATCAGTTAAGACATTCCCTGTAGGATTTCTCCTTAACACAATTTCTACATGATTCCCTTGTTGAGGCATTCATTGAAAAGTGGTGTTTGATCAAGTATCTTCAGCTGTTTGTGCCATCATTGCTTTAATATACCTTTACTGTTCAGTTTTGTTTCTCTCTCTTTATTCTTTTCTAATCCAACAGAACGTTGGAAAGAAAAGCTCAGGACTTTGTCTTTCAGCTGGATATATCTTTGAAAAAAGCACAGAAGCAAATTTGGTCGGGCAGAGGAAGCCTGTAAATGGGATAAAATCCAGCCAGGTGTTACAGAGAAAAATATTCCAGAGGAATACCCACCAATGTAGCCCTGCAAAGAAGATGTTACGTTGCTTGCTATTTCACACAGCTGCAGCTTAAGGGGAGAGCAGAGACACATCATGCATCCCCCATAGATTCAACAGGTTAATTCTTTATCTGAAGGAAAATACAATAGTTATATCTTCTATGGCTACAGGTAGAAAAGAAAGAATTCTTGAAACCATGTTCTGCAGGCTTTGCTAATTTATTAACTCTAGAGCAGGAGTGTCAAACTCGATTTCACTGAGGGCTGCATCAGGTTTGTGTTTGACCTCTGGAGGCTGGAGTGGTAAGTGTGGCCAGCATGACATCACTTGTGTTGGGCACCTGTGGTGGGTCTGCTAGTGAAAATGGGCCCCCAAGCTCTCTTTTCGGCTGCGACGGCCTCCTGCAACCCTCTGCCAGTGAAAATGGAGCTCGGGAGGGCCACACGTAGCCCTTGTGAGCTCCATTTTCTCTGCCAGAGGCACTATGGGCTGGTCCTTCACTATTTCCAGGGCAGCCCTGCAGGCCAGATCTAAGCACCCCGTGGGCCAGATCTGGCTCCCAGGCCTTGAGTTTGACACCCTGCTCTAGAGAATGAGGGAAATTGTTAAACACTGCCAGGATAATTAGTAACTAATTGAATGTGTTCAATCTTAATGTTATTTTATGAAAATAGTGTTGCTCTATTCAAGAACATGATAACTATAGCTTATAGATAAACTTCATTTAAATAATTTATATTAACAAAATATATTAAAATGTGATGTGTTCTATAGAATTATAATTATATATCACCTTTTCTATAAGCTAGAACCTTTGTCATATCAGTTCTGTTCAGACAGATAAACACAGATTGCTAAAGTCCTGAAAAATCTATAGAAGAAGCTGTAATGAAGTTTCTAGCTGCCAGTTTCTATTATTGATGCCTTCAGAATGAGAGAGGAAATAGTAGATAACAACCTCCATTGTATAGCGATAGAGCATTTCTTTCAACTACCACTTGAGGCTACCAGAGAGAGAGAAATCGGCAGATCTTTATTGTGCTTCAATTCCATTATCTACTAAATTACTACCTGCTGATCTTTCAGCTGTTTTTTCTCTCTCTTTTCTTTTTCTTCACAATTACTAATCTGTAAGCCTATGGGCAGGAATTACCTTCTTTCTGATCTTTGCAAGGTAATCTAGGAACTCTTTGGGTTAAAGACTAGAATAGGATAAAAATGCTTTTGCTGCTATAAAAAAAAGAAATATTTGCCTAGCATTCCCAATGCATTAATTTTTGAAATTTTTATTTAAAATGTGAGCAAATATTATCACTATTTCAGTTATCCTGTGGCTTGAATTATAGTCACAAGAAAACAGGAATGCAAGAAGGAAGTTTTATTAATTCTAGAAATGCTCTAAAATATTGAGGCTTAAATTTTTACCAACAAGCAACTTGTTCCTGCTTGAAAAATGATGTATCTTGAAAAGAAGGTGAGGGTAAATTTATGGACATCTTTTTAGACATTTCATTGTACTTCCAGTAAAATAAGTATACGATTGCAGTCTTATTCACCAGGCAAGAAGTATTTTGAGGGGAAAAGAAGAGGAAAAATATTAGACTAAAATTTTCTGAAGAAGCTTTTGAAGAAGGTAGCTTTTGAAGAATATCTCTGAATTTGTTAACATAATTAAGGTTTGGGGAGTTATCTAGAGAGAAATAACACGTTGGACATATGTGTGCTGATACTTAACAGCTGAAGTTTATTTTTTTAAGCGTTGATTAAAAAATAAATTTTCTGTGCTTGCTGTGGAAATTAAATTCAGAGGTTCTCCCCCCCAAAAAAATCTTTTTTGATTCTTAGGCAGTATATCTTAGATTGCAAGAGGAAGAGGAAGAAATCTTGAATTACAGAAAAAAGATCAGATAATATACTGAAGCTTAGGACTTCTTGGAAAGATCCAAGCAGATGTCATCTTAAAATAACTACCATGAATTAAAAGTATCACGTCTGTTTCAGGGCAAAAGGGAATCCCAAACTGAGCTTTCAGTTTGTTCTGATATTTTTTGGGATGATGCTTCTTTTCAAACAGTGAAAATTACTTTAAATCTTCAGCTAGGAAATATGAGGGGAAGGGTTAGAAATCCCTTAAAACATATTATTTTTAATGAGGGTAGTAGGCAAACTAATTGAAGGACGTTACATATACAGTAAAGCTAGATTTATTATTCTGTCTGAAGGATTAAAAGAATTGGTTAGTAACCTGAGGACCCTTAATCAGGTATAGCAGTTTGCCATAAATAAGTTTTTAAAGTAATCCTGAACCAGGTGGAAGTGATCAAGCATATTCTAGTCCACTGAATAATTGATATACTGTTATTTGCAAATACTATGAATTTCAAAGATTAGAAGCATCGTTACATGAATTTGCTAAAAACACAGGCAGACCTGTTTATAGGCAGGGCCCTTTATAACAAGTATCGTTTTCATGGTGATTGGCCTTTCCAGTACTAAGCCCTATAGCTTTGATAATTCGGGGGGAACTAGTGGGCATGGACAGGCTGGCAATTGTAGCACACAAAAAAGTCATATATATTTCTTTATCTAATATATCTAAATTTAGGTTTCAGGTGTAAAAGTAAAATTTTTAAATCAGCACATTTGTTTGGAAAACCAAGTGGTCCAGAATAGGAAAAGGCATAGACAAGGATGTATATAATCTCTATATTTTTTTATTTGTAAAGCAGATATAAGAATAATAGGATTGAAAGTCAGATTTAAAACTGAAGGTTGGAATAATCTGGGATATGCAGACATCACTTGTGGAGAACTATCCCCCCCCCCCAGGTAAAGCCAGGTTACTTTTTAGGGGGATGCTCTGTATTACATGGAGGAGGAGCTTCAGGAAGATCAGTGACCTAAAGCATTTCATTCACCCATTATGAGTCAGATCCCTCCTTTTGGCCATGAGTCCTCTGGTCTCTATAGGCATTTGTCTAACAAATCAGATAGCAGACAAGTGTTGGGTGTTGTTGTTTTTCCTGGTTAGGAGAATGTTAGAATAGTGACTTCATGGAATACTTGATTTTTTTACAGAAAGCGCATGTATGAATGAGAAAAAAAAATAAAGAAAATTATATCATGCTTTGTTGAATACATAGTCTTTTACCTTATTCCTTTTTAAAAAAGGATATGGATTCAACAAAGCATGACGGTTACTTTGAACACTTCCTCCATGACCTTTTTTAGATGAGTCTCTACATGCCAAGTATGATGCAAATGATATAACACAGGTTGTCTCATGTAGCAGTCAAGAATTTGGGTCACCAGCATTTTGCCACCTTGCATTTGGATGCTTGGTTCAGCTATTCCTCTAGCTTCACAGCAAATAGTTATTTGCCATGGAAAGGCAGATTTTTGTAGGCAGAGAGGACAAGGCTTAGGCAGGCATTAGGAAAAATGTGCTAGGCAGCCTTTACAAATATGTATATGACTAGGCTTGTGTTGGAATATGTGGGATAGAGAAATTTCCTCCAGAGAAGAGGGTTCTGTTTTGATCTTTTGGTTCTCACTAGGGATAGCTGTTTTCACTTTTTCACCCTCTTTTTAATTCCTATATTGCAACAGCATCCTTAACTTTCTGTTTCCTGGCATTTCTTGTGCACATTTACAGACTACATGGGGTCCCAAAAAGAATAATATCCAATCCTGGAGTCCAGTTTACTGCTAAGTTCTGGAGGGAATTCCTACGGTCCATTGGGTCATCCCAGGGACTTAGCTCCACCTTCCATCTGCCCACTAACAGAACTGCTGAAAAATTGAATGCAATGGTAGAACAGTACATTAGATGTTATGTAAACTACCAGCAAGAGAAATGGGCAGAGTTATTACTGTTTGCAGAAGTGGCATATAATAATGCAGTACACAGTAGCATGGGATTAACTCCTTTTCAAATAACCACGGGCATGGATTTTGTGCCAATGCCTGAGCTCCAGTGGTAGGATTCAGCCAGTTCGCACCACTTCGGGAGAACCGGTTATTAACTTTCTGAGCAGTTTGGCAAACTGGTTGTTGGAAGAAATCATTAGGGCAGAGAACCGGTTGTTAAATTATTTGAATCCCACCACTGCTCAGCTCCCTATAGAACCTCCCTGACGGATGGATGTCCCTGACGGAATGGATGGATTCATTGAGAAAAGGGTGGGAGAACACTAAGAAAGCTTTGGTTGAATCGGCAGGAAAATATAAAGCCCAGGCAGACAAACACTGATCCCTTCAACCCCTTTCCGGGTGGGAGATAAAGTATATTTGTCAACTAAATACTTAATATTAAGATTGCTTAGCAAAAAATTTGGTTCCAAATGTATAGGTCCTTTCCCCATAGTAAAGGTAATTAACCCGGTGACTGTCCAATTTAGCCTCCCTCGAATATTAGGGAAAGTACATCCAGTGTTTCATAGTAGCTTATTGAAACCAGCTAGGGGTTCTAACTTGAGGCCCTTACCAACTGCTCCCTCCCCTCCTTTGATAATCCAGGGGGATTAAGCACAAGATATTAAGAAATGGACTAAAAAGGGGGTTACCTAAACTTTGTTGAAGATTGTATTATTAATTTTTAGTTACATGAGTTGCTAATGAGATTGCAAGGTTCATTAATCTTGAGACATTATCAATATGCAAACGTGGGAAGTATTTTAAGAGAAATTTGGTTAAAAATAAGGATAAGATCCTGTAGTAAAGAATTAGTTCATATAAGATGGAAATGTCAGTGATATCATGCAGATGTGTATAATAAGTGATAATTTTCTGTTCACAAAAGCAAAATGAGTGAAAGAATTTGGATAAAGAGACTAACTTTTAGGCAACAATCCTATATAAATTATAGCACCTGAATTAAACAGGATGCCTTCTGTTTTTCTTAAATCACATCTCTTTATAGGTAGAAGACATTATTCCATACAATATTTGTATTCATTTTAAATCTAATTTAAATTAATTTTATTTTCAACTATTTATTCAACACAAATTGTTAGTGCTATGTTTGAATACCCTGTTTCCCCCAAAATAAGACATCCCCTGATAATAAGCCCAATCGGGCTTTTGAGTGCATGGCAATAAGGCCAAGCACTTATTTCAGGGTTCAAAAAAATATAAGACAGGGTCTTATTTTCAGGGAAACACATATGTTTGGGTACCTTTTTGTGATATCCTACTGATCATTTAGAATGCACTATTTCTGAAGAGACATTTGTTTGTAGTTCATTAACTTTTCCCAATTTGATACTACTTTCTCAGTACCAGAAAATAATGCTGGCTAAGCGATTATAAGAGTTGGAGACCATCAGGTTAGGAAAGCTGATGAAGACATTGCAATTGTGTGCTGAAATATGTATATTTAGATACCTACTTACATTTAGATGTGTAACTATATTTTTGTATAGAAAATAGAAAAAAATGTACAACTTCATACAGATTCTAAGTTCAGGAAAATTTTATACTAGCTGAAGATAGGACCAGTTCCCAAGAGACAGAGAAATTAAGGAATATTAAGGGAGAAAAAAAGTGCAAGTGAACAATGAGGAATATTACTGTAATATGCTATTTGAATAATGGTTTACACACATACACACACAAATGTGATTATTGCCACCATATCAATTCATGAAAACTTTTATCAATTTATCTCATTTGGAAATGCAGTTTTTCTAAAAATAGATTATTCTCCCATGTACTTTAACATGCATTGCTTTTCTTGGCTGTAATCTCATTAGAGCAAAATAAATTTTAGCTCCAAAAGGAAGAAGAAGGATGAGTAATTAGGAGATTAGTTTAATTAAAGCAATTGAGTAGTGGTTACATTTGTGCAGTTTGGGATTAATTAAGTCTCTTATTAGTGACAAGGTATGTAGTATCTATAAAATCCTGGGAAGTAATAATAGAATATCCTTTATTAATGGCACTATTTTTATAGGAGCCCTTACTAGTTGAGGTTTTCCATTGGGTTTCATCGTTCTGTTACTATCTTTTACTTTCTTCCACTTTCTTTTCAAAGTTTCGTTTATTGTATTTCCAATACAATTCAAATTGTTGGTATTGGTAAGGAGCAGTAGTGGGTTTCAAATCCTATTGCTACAGTTTCCCTCGTGGATGTGCACTTGCTCAACATATGCGGATAACGCTTCTGTGCATGGGTCGGGTACATGTGCATGTATGGGGGCAGGGCACATGCATGGGAACCACACACACATTACATTTTGGGCTTTGGGCACTTGGTTAGTCATCACTGTCCTAAGCAAAGCAAAAGACCCAACAACTTCAGAAGAAAAACAGGAGTTTTTCTACAACCACTATGTAGGACAGACAGGCAGAAAACTGGAAAATGCATCCATGAACACCAACTAGTACTTAAAAGACATGATGAAAACTTTAATTTCACAACATATAGGCAGACTTAACCATAGTTTCAATTGGAAAAATATGACCATCCTAAACCAAACCAAGTCCAAAAACACCAGGGAATTTCTAGAAGCCTGGCAGTCTGACAAATAGACACATAGACATTAACGACACCCTAGACTTGTGAATTGTCAATAAGAAAGACAAAAAAAATCTGGATAGTGGACTGGTAGTACCTGGAGACAGCAGAATAGAAGAGAAAGCACTAGAGAAGATAACAACATACAAAATACCTGGAAATAGAAATAGAACGACTCTGGCAAAAGAAAGCAAAGGTAATCTTAATAGTAATATGCACTTTGGATGCAATCCCAAAATAACTAGAGCACCACTTGAACCCCATCGTTATTGACACAATTACCATTAGTCATTTGCAAAAGACAATTTTACTCAGAACATCAGTCATCCTCTGATAATACCCTTAATACCATCAAACATCAACATACAGATGGGAAGGACTCAATAGGTGGGTAAAAATGTTAAATCCAGTCTGAACGTTATGGCAAATCCATAGTAATAATATTTACATATCATTAAACCTGAGCCTTGCAGCTTGTGAGGACCCTTGCATAAGTTTGTTACCACATCTTAACTGCGGCAGCAAAGATCACTTGGTGCTCCTTTGGCAAGGATTGAGCAGGATTTACAGGAGCTCCCACCAAGTGACCCTCTGTGCTGCAGGTAAGGCAAAGTGGCAAGCTCGTGCCTTTTATTCTATGAAAAATTCCTCCATTTTTCTTATAGTGCACATTATGTAATAAGTAAACAATTATAATGAAATAGAGACCTGTAGAGATTTGCAATATGTTTGGTTGGTAGCATTTTGTCTGTTCATTATCAGCAATATGCTCATTCATATGCCTTATCACACACTGATAATGTATGCAAGTGATTGTTTCATATTCATATAAAACTCTTTCCTGTTGTATTTGTGAACTTTCAGCCCTTTCTACGTAGTCATTCTGTCACATCTCACTTGACTTGAACCCTAAACAAGAAGGATCTATGACTCCATCTTGGGAAAAAAATAGTCTTTTCTAAAGGCCAAGTGTAGTATAATAAGGCAAAGCCAGATCTGAGGTTTGTGCGCCAAATTCCCAAGCATAATTCCCCCTTCCCAGGATCCTCTCCTCCCATTAGCCCTTGATTGTCCAATCATATTCAAACTAGATGTTTTTGAAACAGCCATCCTATGTGGCTACATTCCTTCACGGGTGGTTGTTGTTCTGTACTTAGGACAACCAAGTAGGGTCTGAGGCTTGGTCAGCAATAACTTGTTTATTGATGAAAGTTCATAACAACAACAACCGCAACAAACGAACTTAGAGAAAATCCTGACAGAACAACTACTCCCTTTTTTGTGTGACAGCTGCTTAACTAAACTGGCTGTCACGTCGGGGAACCAATCAGAACAAACCCTGTCTCCCGCTCTTTTAGCTAGCCACGCCTCAACCAATCAGCGGCGGCTAGCAACAGGCCTGCTTTCCTCGGGTCGTATCCCCGAAGACATAACAGTTGTCTCTGAATTTAAGTTTCCGGCAGGAACAATGAACTGGGATCCTCCTTCCTCACTACTGTTTGGCTCCCCCCACCAATAGCTCATGGCAGACTGGCACCAAAGCGAAGGTGAAAGACGACTGAGGTGGCAGTTCTGACACATTCTTTTTCCTGAGAGAATAATACCATAGTCCCCATAGCCCCAAGTAATACAACGGTGACAATTTGTTGGCGGCTACAGCCAAAATGGAATTGAGACAAAAGTGATCCTAGCAGAGGAAAGGACCATATTGAGAAATATAGAGTTTATCATTCTCCTGAACAGTGGGACCAGCAGCCAGGCATGGGTATATACCAGGGATGAAATCTAAAAAATTTCCCTACCGGTTCTGTGGGCGTGGCTTGGTTGTCAGATGGCTTGGTGGGCGTGGCCAATAACAATAAATAATAAAAATAATAAAGTATAAAAAAACAATAAGAGGTACCAAAAACCAACTTTCACACTTTACACACACACAACACAACACAACTGACTCACACACAATGTAAAAGCAGCTGCACTTCACACTTCACATAGCCACAAAAAGCTCAAAAACCAACTCACACACACAACTAACACACACACACACTATGCCACATACAGCTTTGTGAGATTTTGTGTGTTTGTGTAGTTAGAGTGAAACACTACAGAAACACACCAAATCTCAGAAAGCTGCACAAATATTTTATTTCATTTTATTATTTTATTTATTTCATTTTATTTTATTGTGGACTTCAAATCCCAGAGTTCCTCAGCCAGCCAGTTGATCACTGAGGAAATAGATTAGCTGAGCGATTGATTCTGTCTAGCTGAAACTGAAACTCCTTTCGGGGCTGTGGCCATGCGTTCATCAGTAATCAGTAATCAGGTAAGTGCCTTAGAATCGCTACTTTTACTTGTAGAAAACATGTTTTCTACAAGTAAGAGTACAAGTAAGGTTCTGCTGTTTTTTATTTTTAAAGGCCTGTTTCGGCTGAAGCAAAACCGGCTTTTAAAAGTAAAAAAAAAACACCTCTGCAGATGGTGTGGCTCAGCAGAGGCGGGGGGGCGGGGCCAGGGATTTTTGCTACCGGTCCTCCGAACCAGCGCGATCCCCTCCGATCCGGGAGCATTTCACCCCTGGTATATATATATACTGTCTGATAGCCAATGGGATCGACTCTGCAAGCTGACAAGCACCTATTCTTCCTCTTTCTTCCCAGCTTTCAGACTCGATCTGATTAGGATAGATGTGCCTTAGAACTGTTCCTTGCTTGCAAGGGTTGTTTTCTCCTTCAGGCATTTATTCCAGCGAGAAGGGCGACGTAGTCTGAAACCGCTGAAGGCTGCTTTTGCAGCGATTGTCATCTGGAGGGCTCCCAGTCCCTGGTTGAACCCTCTGTGTTGGCATGAAGGGTGATCCAGCCCGATACTGCCGAAAACCGCCTTTGGGGCATTTGACCAGGGAAGGGGGCTTGCAGGGATTGCCCCCTTCCTTTCCAGCGTGAATGGTTTTTGCCGGACCCTGCTGCAGGCTGCTTCACAGCGATGTCCCTGCAATCGGCAGGGCATCTGTGGATGCTCTCGGGCTTCGTCCTGATCGCCTCTTTGGAGCCGGCGCATCCAGGATCTTCCCTCCCATACGGACAGAGCACCTGAGAGCCAAGTCGGCGCTTCCTGCCAGGGACGTCAGAGAGGGTGAGATCGCTCTATTGCTGATTGGAGGGCCTGGTTTACCAGCGGGAGTTGGTTTACCAGGGGAGTTGGGAAAGTACGCCCGGGCCCGGCCTGTCGTAAAAGGCCCCTCTATATCCTGTGGCTCCAAGCCTAAGCAGATCCCTTGTGGCTGTTAGAGGCCTAGTTCTTTCAGGCTTGCCTCTTTTAAAATGGCCGCCACTCCATCCGAGTGGCCTGGCAAGCATGGCCTGCAGGCTTTACCCACTATTGAGCCTTATGCTCAGGCGGAGGCAGGCCCTTCAAGATTCAAGAGCACATTCAAGCCAAGGTGACCCATCCGACCAAAACTCCTAGAAAGGCCTCCAAGACCGAGGAGAAAGATGCCTTCAAACACCACAAGGCCATGGAAAAGGCCATTGATCGGGCTGTTAGGGAGGCAACTAAAAGGTCTAAAGATCTGCAATCAGGGGAACAGTCAGAGCACCCTGTTCCCCCACCACCACCATCAGGTGGTTCGCCCTGATACCCTCAGGAGGCCACAGCAAACTGGTCCCCAGATACTTTTGCAGGCCCAGACCAAAGCCTTCAGGGTGCAAATGACCACCTGTTTGGTCCTCTCCAGGGCCAAGATGTTAGGGCTAGCCAGGGGGTAGGCCAGGTGGGACGGCTGGTCTCTCCAGCTGAATCCACCTTTACGCCCACAGCCGCAGGCCTCAGGCAGGAGCAACAAGAAGCAGCCAGTGGCCAGTAGATATGGCAGAGTGCCATTAGTACATCTATGCAGCAGCAGACCCAGTCCTGGGTCTCTGATTGCTCCAGTTCCCAGGTCAGTCAGGGCCTGGAGGGAGATGGGGATCATGATCAAGACACAAAGTACGTGGCTGACTCTCATGTTCAGGATTCTGGGGCTGATGAGGAGGTTTTGTGGGATCCGGATTGTCAGATGACGAGGACCTGGTCCCTGACCAGCCGACACTCAGTCGCAGCAGGACCTAAATAAAATTGTTGCGGCCCTGGAGTTCTTGGCAGATGCCACCCTTAATGCTTCCCGGTTTGTGGCTAAGTCTATTGAGTCTACCATCTCATCCCACTGCTTACTTTGGCTGTGCTACTGGCAGGCTGATGCCAAAAACAAATGGCGCTTGGTATCCGCCATATTGAGAAATATAGAGTATTATTCTTAACCTATTGTCTATTTGGTCAGTATGTAAACAGGAAGGGAGAAAAGGTATAGTATGATAGTGATGGCAGTTCCAGTGGCATATTTATACCCCTTAATATGGACAGGCTTGAATGTTCATAAGGGAATAAGCAAGCAGATAGCAAGACTCTGTTAGCAGAAGCAAAACAGATCAACTACCTAAATAAGCAACTGCACAATAATGTTGCCAAATGTTTATTATTCTGGATCTGGTGACACCATAAGTGCTTGAGAGGAGTCTTCCAATGTAGAAAAGCTGACTTTTACCGATCCCTCTTTCCTCTTATGGCTTTGGTGCCTCTAAAAAACTCCCTTTACTCCCTGCTTTATTCCGTGAGGGACTTCCTTTGGATGCAATTTCAGTTAAGAGCAGACGGAGCCCTACTATTGTAAAGTGACCAGATTTCAGCGATGGCAAAGCGGGACACCATTGATGGGGAGGATAGGGGGGGCTGCGTATGCGTGCTGAGTCTTGCCATCTGCCTGAAGGAGGAGGAGCAGCTGCTGCCTCTCCGCTCTTCCAGGCAGGCTCGGCTCTCCTCTCGGCTCTTCTCTTCCTCTCGGGTGAAGTCAAGTGGCGTCTCTCCTCCCTCTTGCGCCCCCTTCTCTGCCACTCCCCCTTCTCCGCCTCCCATTTTCAGAATGGGAGTGAAAAAAAAAAATCAGGACTTTTTGGAATTGCCGCGGGACGCAGGACAAATTATTAAAAAGCGGGACTGTCCTGCCAAAAGCAGGACGTCTGGTCACTATATACTATTGCTCCAGTATTTGGTTGTGTATATGGTAAAACATTTTACTGACCTTCAAAGATGATGATCTTGTCTATTCAGAACTTCTACTGTAGACCTTAACATTGATTGATCGTTTTAAAATATGAAGAGTTATATAAGTAGGGTTGAGCACAATCTATTTTGGAAAAAGGTAATTATAGCTTTTTTGCAGAAAAGGGTTATTTAAAAATAGCAGGTCTCAGTATAGGAGAAAGATAAAGGATGAATAATAGTGATTTATATTGTGCTGTTCCACAACTTTATAGTTCCTATAATGGATTATGCATGTCTCAAAAAGTGTATTGTTGCACAAGTGCAAGGAATCAAATGTTACATTGATCCCTGGTTGTACCACATCAGAGTGAGTGTTTTGGCCTTTTCTTGCTTCAAATATTTTATTTATTTTTTATTTTATTTGTCAATCATATATAAGATAACAGGTAAAAGTATAAATGTAATTTGGATACATGAAAAGAGTAAGTAAAAAGGAATATTAGGACAGGGACAGTAGGCACGCAGGTGCACTTATGCACGCCCCTTATATAGGTATTATTCAAATAGGTATTACTCTGTAACGATGGCAATTACAAAGACCAGATGATGGTATTTCTAACTGCTGTAAGCTTCTCAGAGTCTAGAATTTAAGATAGGTTGCTTTATAAATTGAAATTATAAATAAAAGCAAGTTAAAAAGAAAAGAAGAAAGTAATGATGTTCTGCCTGCCTGCCTGCCTTTCTCTCTCCCTCTCGCCCTCTCTCTCTCCTCTTATAAGGATTATGACTTTCTCGTACTTCTTTGCTAGTTGATTCATGTTCTCAACTCAGTTTTAAGCAAGAGTCATGATTACCAATGTAATGGCATTCAGAAACATTTGAGCTTTTTGCTAATTATCAGTTTTTACTCACCAATGTCTTCTAGACTGGATCAAAACAATTTGGGAGATTTCTTTAAGCTGTCCCAAAGGAACCAAAGATAAGCAAAAGCTATTACCTACTTCAAAGGGTGGAGAAAGTCTGACTAAGTAGTTGCCAAAGAAACTGACAAATCTAAATCATTCTGTTTAGACAGGTCGAATAAATTCAGGTCTCTGTGAGGCAGAGGTTCTAAACCAGGGGAAAAAAAGTAATTCTTGATACTGAGTGGGCTGGGGGGGGGGAGTAAGACCCTTCAGCAGAAGAAATGGGAGACAAAAAAGGGACTATATGTGGAGCAAGGAGTTGGGGATTGGTTGACATTTAATAATGGTGGAGGAGAGGAGGTGGAAAACAGCAAGTGGGTCAGAATACTGAGGGAAGAGGAAAGCAGACAGAGGCATCAAGCATGTAGAGAATATTGAAAAGATGAAGTAAAAAGTAGCAGTAGGCTCTGGGAGAGGATGATAGAGATGGAGATGGGGAAAACTGGGGAGAATAAAAGACCTGTGAGGAATCAGCATAACAGACTCCCTGCCAATCCATTTTTGTATTTGCATCTTTAAATTAAAGGGACAGCCTCCCACACACTGATTCATGCTATGTCACAAGAACTGCTCTGCTATGATTAGTGATTGTATTATGTACTTCACTGAAGCATAGAATAGAATAACCTTTGGTTGATGGATGCCGCAAGCTGTCATGCAGAATTGTGCATTGTCAGTGTTAAAAAGATCCTCAGGAACAGTTTCCGCTTGCATTGGCAGAGTATATACTAAAATTGAAATGATACAGGGAAGATTAGCATAGCCTCTTTGCAAAGAAGGCATTCAAATTTCTGAAGTGTCCTTTATTTATTTATTTGGAATGGCTTGGAACAGCCTTAAAGGCTCAGATGTCTCATAATACTATTCTTTCATCCCTTAATCATTTTCTGTTTTTAAAACTGTAATTTTATTAAAAATTGCACTTATGAAAGAAAATTTAAAAAAAATTTAAAAAAAAGAAGCAGAGAAAAAGGAAATGGGAAAAATAGGAAATAATAATATACTAAATAAAAAGAAAATAAATATATAAAGAAATTAGTTTTCTCTTCTTCACAATGAACAATATTAGTAACTTATCACATTTTCTTAAGATACAACAAATGATCTCTTCTTCCCATATCTTATCTCTTATCTATAAACAAATCCTTAAAAACTCCCATTTAATTTCTGATCAGCAAAAGTCCATTAAGAGTTACCAGAGATAAGAACAAAACTTGATCAGATTAAACTTTATATTCCTTCCTTTTACTTTAACAGTCTGGTCCCCTGAAACTTGATTTATTTTCATATTTTCTTTATTCCTTCTCACAAAATTCTTCAAACCTTTAGCCAGCTTCTTTTCTAAATCCAATATAGAAAAATTACTCAAGTCACTCTCTTGGCTGTATATCCCTTTTAGTTGTTAAGACATCAGCCAATTTCTTTTATATGTCCAGTATTGCATCTTTTTCCATATCATCCTATTTTTAAATCCATTTTCAGATGGATTTAAGTCTTTGTCTTGGTCAGTAATACATGTTCATTTTTCATAAAATATTTTATCATTTGTTGTATTTTAAGAGAAGATGATTATCATCTACAATTATATAAAGGAACATACTCTTAAACTTAATTTCTGGGTCCATTGTTTGAAAATATCCTTCAATATGTCTAAAATATTTTACTCTGTTCTGTATTAAGAATGTTAAGTGTTGTTCTCCTTTAATTGTAATCATTAGTTCCTTCTGGTTCCCTCTAGTATCCAACCTTCAAAGTTCCATGTTATCATGCTTTTTAAAAGGAGAGCAAAACAACAGCTTTCCTCACAGGAAGATTTCTTACGATTAATTTCAAAAACTTATTTCAATCCATCTGGATCTTTAATCCAAAATCAACTTTCCAAAATCAATCAACCTCTTTCTTCAGCCTTTTAATCCTTTTTTGGATGTACAAATAATGGAAAATGTTCCTCCAAATTATGTTATGAATGAATGAATATAACCTAATTTGTTATATGAAGCCGCTGGGTGAGATCATCAGTGGCTTTGGGGTGAGGTACCATCTGTACGCTGATGATACTCAGCTGTACTTTTCCACCCCGGGCCACCCAACGAAGCTATCGAAGTGCTGTCCCGGTGTCTGGAAGCCATACAGGTCTGGATGGGGAGAAACAGGCTCAAACTCAATCCCTCCAAGGCGGAGTGGCTGTGGATGCCGGCACAGTCAGTTGCAGCTGCGGCTGACTGTTGGGGGGCGAGTCACTGGCCCCGATGGAAAGGGTGTGCAACTTGGGCGTCCTCCTGGATGGACGGCTGTCCTTTGAAGATCATTTGACAGCCGTCTCCAGGAGAACTTTTTACCAGGTTCGCCTGGTTTGCCAGTTGCGCCCCTTTCTAGACCTGGGTGCCCTATGCACGGTCACTCATGCGCTCGTGACATCTCACTTGGATTACTGCAATGCTCTCTACATGGGGCTCCCCTTGAAGAGCATCCGGAGGCTTCAGTTGGTTCAGAATGCAGCTGCGCGGGTGATAGAGGGAGCCCCTCGTGGCTCCCATATGACACCACTCCTGCGCAGATTGCACTGGCTACCTGTGGCCTTTCGGGTGCGCTTCAAGGTTTTGGTTACCATCTTTAAAGCGCTCCATGGCATAGGGCCTACTGCCACCGACTGCCTCCCACCAACCCGTACGCTCTCACAGAGAGGGACTCCTTAGGGTGCCGTCCACCAGGCAGTGCCGACTGGTGACACCCAGGGGAAGGGCTTTCTCTGTGGGGGCCCCCACCCTCTGGAACGAGCTTCCCCCAGGTCTTCGCCAACTTCCGGACCTCTGAACCTTCCTCTGCAAGCTTAAGACACATCTATTTATTTGTGCGGGGCTGGCCTAGAGTTTAGTTTTAAAGTTAGTTTTAAATGGGGTTTTGTATTATTTTAACGATAGTTTTAAATTTGGCCTAATGTAATAAGTTTTTTAATTGTTTTAACTTGTATTTATTCTTATGTTTTATAAGGCTGTGAATCGCCCTGAGTCCTTTGGGAGATAGGGCGGTATAAAAATTCGAATAATAAATAAATAAATAAATAAATATAAACATAATAATGGCTATAACATAACATATTATAACATATAACATAATGGAAATAACATAACATAACGGACATAACATAACAGGAAACTAAGCCTCAGACTGAACTAAGACTTGCAACAAATGTCAGAAGTAATTGGGAAAAAAAGCTTCTTTGAATATGTAAAATGCAAGAAAAAGTTAAGACAGAGTGGCTGTGGATGCCGGCATCCCGGTACAGCCAGCTGATTCCATCGCTGACTGTAGGGGGCGAGTCATTGGCCCCCACGGAGAGGGTCCGCAATCTAGGCGTCCTCCTGGATGTACGGCTGTCTTTAGAAGAGCATATGACGGCCATCGCCAGGGGAGCTTTTTATCAGGTTCGCCTGATATGCCGGTTGCATCCCTTCTTAGACCGGGATTCCCTATGGACAGTCACTCATGCCCTCATCACTTCCCGCCTGGACTACTGCAATGCTCTCTACATGGGTCTCCCCTTGAAGAGCATCCGGAAGCTCCAACTGGTTCAGAATGCAGCTGCGCGGGTGATAGAGGAAGCAACTCGAGGCTCCCATGTAACACCTCTCCTGCGCAAGCTGCACTGGCTTCCGGTAGTCTTCTGGGTGCAATTCAAGGTGCTGGTCACCACCTTTAAAGTGCTCCATGGCATAGGACCGGGTTATTTATGGGACCGCCTGCTGCTACCAGTGGCCTCCCATCGACTAGTGCGCTCCCATAGGGAGGGTCTCCTCAGGGTGCCGTCGGTCAGACAATGTCGGCTGGCAACCCCCAGGGGGAGGGCCTTCTCCGTGGGGGCCCCTGCCCTCTGGAACGAGCTGCCCCCAGGGATACGTCAACTCCCTGACCTCCGGACCTTCCGACGCGAACTGAAGACATTTTTGTTCCATCGCGCAGGGCTGACCTAATAGTTTTAATGGGGGGTTTTTATTAGAGTTTAATTCTTCTTAGCCAAATCAAATTAGTTTTTTCAAAATATTTTTAATTTTTGTGTTTTTTGTTTTGTTTGGCTGTAAACGGCCCTGAGTCCTTTGGGAGAAGAGCGGTATATAAATTAAAATAAGAAAGAAAGAAAGAAAGAAAGAAAGAAAGAAAGAAAGAAAGAAAGAAAGAAAGAAAGAAACAATCAGTGTACTAATGGGAGAAGTTGGCAAGGAAGTGATGGGTAGCAGGGAGAAAGCAGAGCTGCTTAATTCATTATTTGTATCTGTCTTCACGCAAAAAGAAAAAGTCCAGTTTACCAACAACAGAACCATAAAAAACAGATTAGGAATAGGAATAGAAATTAAAATAGGCAAAAAACGTTAAGAAAATATCTGTCTACTCTGGATGGGTTCAAATCAGCAGGACTAGATGGATGACATCCCAGAGTTCTGAAGGAGCTGGCTGATGTGATCTTGGAACCATTGAACCATAACTTTCAAAGATTCTGGAGCACCAGGGAACTACCAGAGCACTGGAAAAGAGCTGATATAGTCTCTATCTTTAAAAAAAGGGAAGAAGAATTATCCAGGAAACTATAGATCAATCAGCCTGACATCAATACCTGGGAAGATCTTGGAAAAGATAATCAAGCAACAGTTCTGCAAATACCTAGCAAAGTTATAACCAGAAGCCAACATGGGTTTGTCAAAAACAGATCATGCCAAACAAACCTTATTCTTTGGCAAAGTGACTAAATTAGTGGACCAGCAAAATGCTCTGGACATAATATATTTGGATTTCAGTAAGGCATTGACAAAGTAAACGACAACCTACTTCTTTGGTAAATTAGAAAAATATGGGATAGACAGGTGGTTTTGTAACTGGCTAACGAACCACACTCAACTTATAGTCCTTAATGGACATCTAAATGGAGGGAAGTAAGCAGTGGGGTACCCCAAGGCCCAATTCTCTTCAATATCTTCATAAATGATTTAGATGAGGGAATATAAGTGGAATTCATCAAATTTTCAGATGATACCAAGCTGGTAGGAATAGCCACCACCCCAGAAGATAGCTTCAAGATCCAGAAGGATCTTGACAAACTTGAACAAGAACGCTGGGTCATATCTAACAGATGAAATTCAATATAGAAAAAAGTAAAGATTTACACTTCTGCAAAAAAAGAAAAGAAAAAAGTACAGGTTTAGAAAAGGTAGAACCTGGCTCAATAGCAGTAACTGCAAGCGGATTTTGGAGTCCTACTGGATATTTACTTAAATATGAGCCAGTAGTGTGCTGCAACTACAAAAAAAAAAAAAAGTCAGTGCAACCCTAGGGTGTATTAACAAAAGGATAGAATCAAGAACATGTGAAGTATTAGTACCACTTTATAATATTTTGGTAAACCACACTTGGAATACTGCATCCAGTTTTGGTTATCACAATATTTTAAAAAGTGTTGAGACTGGAAAGAGTCCAGAAAAGAGCAACAAAGATGATTAGGGGACTGGAGGCTGAAGAATGGAATTGGGTTTGTCTAGTCTAGTGAAAAGGACTAGGGGTGACATGATAGCAATATTCCAGTAGTTGAGGGATTGCCACAAAGAAGAAGGGGGTCAACCTATTTACCAAAGCACCAAAAGGCAAAACAAAAAGAAACTAAGGAAGAATAGAATAGAATAGAATTTTTTATTGGCCAAGTGTGATTGGACACACAAGGAATTTGTCTTGGTGCATATGCTCTCAGTGTACATAAAAGAAAAGATACGTTCATCAAGGTACCAATCTAGAACTAAGGAGAATTTCCTGAAAGTGAGAACAATTAACGAGTAGAATGGCTTGCTTTCAGAAGATATGGGTGCAGATTTTTAGGGATTTTAAAATTTTAAAATTTTTAAAATTTTTAATTTTTATGGAGATTTTTAAGAAGAGATTGGACAGCTATTTGTCCAGAATGGTATAAGTCTCCTACTAGTGCAGAGGGCTGAACTCGAAGACCTCCAAGATTTCTTCGAACTCTGTTATTCTGTTAATTCCGAAGAAAATAGGTGGAAACAGGAGGAATATATTTAATATTTTGGGAAACCCAAATATTATAATTCCTGGTTAGGCTATCATTTGGTTTGTGGAATTTGATTTTCATACTCTAATAATGAAACCCATGATGAATAATGGTGTGGTTGGCAATTAAGACTCCTGTTATGAAGATCCCCAGAGTGCCTAGGGAAAGGACTTTCTAGAAGATATTAGCATGTACTGAAAAGCATTTCCATATACTAAGAATTCCATGTTTAGTGTGCAACAGAAGAGCAATCTGATTAAATTGCAGGAGTAATATTGCTACTGTTTTTGGTATCAGGGCAGGTAGTCTAACATACTGATCCTCCTATTCCTAGCAGCCATGAACCTCTTGCCTGTATAGCCTTTCCTAGAGCAAGAGAATTAAGTTGCTAAGGTGATACAAATGAATTACAAAAATAAATGCTGCATGGTATCACTGCGCCTGAGCTTTTTAGTAACAAATCAATTAGACATTTCTGGCATCGTCAAGAGTTGAGAATTAGGAACAGGTCAGCCTGAAAATAATTCCTTAAACAGAATAGCGCGTACTACCATGTTTTAATTATCTAAAAATCTTAAAAATAGAAGTTGGCCTTATGGCTGTAATAAATATTTGAATTGACTCTATTCATAAGTGTTTACCTTTACATCAGAGTTTATTTAATAAGTCAGTTTATGAGGAATTAGATACATTTGGTTCATTTTATATGCAGAAACTTAACATTATTAAACTATTGCATTAATAAGAGGTAAATATACTTCAACAGAAACAAATTTAGGGCTAAGAAGAAAAGAATTTAAAAATAATGGTACAGCTGGTGTTACTTGATCTGAGATAAAAATGAATTTTAAAAAATCAAACTATTTTCTATTGGTATTGGAGGGGGGAAAGTGGGATGCACTGGTTGTTTGTGTGTTGTGCGTTTCAGAGATTTTTTGCACTAACTTCTAAAATGAATTGGCTTGCTTTCTCTTTTAAGCTAATTCATAACCTGAATTCCATCCTACTCCCAATCTAAATAGTTCTCTTTTCAGACCCTTTTTTTTAATATTTGTTTTTTCTTAGAGCTTTTACAAAACATTCTGATTCTTATTTTGCTTCCCTTCTATTCTTCCTTCTTGAGATCTCTTAAGCATATTTGATGTTGATATTGTCAGTTTGTTTCATAAAGGTTAAATATAATTTTTGCTCTGTTACAAATTTTCTAGTGTAATTGATTTATTATTTAATCTAATATCTAATACACATTCCATAATCTCTGAAAAATCTTAACTATTTTTAAGAGGGGTTATGGAATCAGATTTGTAATGTTGGTACTATGAACAGTGATTTAAAAAAAATGATGAATATCAAACCGTTGACTAATTATATTAGCAAAATATTCTATTCTTTTCATTAACTTGGCCTTGTGCTACTATTACCTACAGCTGCTGGAGGTGCAGCACATGGGTGGTTATCAGTGAAGCATAAACTCAGTGCTAACAGTGGAATAAAAAGACAGATGGCAGAATGTGCTATTTATAGTTCATTCCAACCTGCCTCAGGCATGTACTGCAGAAATGGTTACAAGAAATGCTGTCAGTTACTAAGGAGATGAAGCAATCCTGTCGACAAAAAGTCTAAATTTCTAGTCTTAAGGAAGATTTCTGAACATGGGAAAATAGTTTTGGGTATGCATGTTCTAAATTTATTTTGTTGGAGTGAACGTAACTCTCACTTTCTTTGCTGAAAATGAATTCAAAGGAAGAATTCACCATTTATTTTTATTGTGTAGGCCAGGGGTGTCAAACTGTATTTCATTGAGAGCCGCATGAGGGTTGTGTTTGACCTCAATGAGGGGGGCTCGGTGAGCGTGTCCAAGTGGGTGTGGCCAGGGTGGGCGTGGCTCCCAAGCTCCGGTTTCGCTGGCAGAGGGCTGCAGGAGGTTGTTGCAGCCAAAAACAGAGCTGGCAGAGACACCATGGGCTAGTCCTTCGCTGTTTCTAGGGCAACCTTGCGAAGCAGATCTAAACACCCTGCAGGCAGGATCAGGCCCGCGGGCCTTGAGTTTGACACCCCTAGTGTAGGCCTTGGATGGCTTCTGTACTTGTGTACTTTTCTCTGGCTGTACAAGAAAAAAGGGGGATCCAAGACCTAGAACCTGGGGGATGGATTCCTTTTCCACTGGACAAACTTTATCTGTTTTCCTGGTAACTTTTTGAACAACAACAACTTGGTGACCCTGATTGATACAGTCCAGGATTTTCATTTTTCTGTTGCACTGAAGGTATCTTCTTCCAGAAGGAACAGATCTGTTTTCTCCACACAGAGACAAGATCTGCCTTCTTCTTCTTCTTTTACATTGTCAAATGATATATAGAGGATTTGAAGTTAACTAACTATTCTTTGTCAGACAAGAAGTATGTTTCAGCAACAAAGACATATATAGCCAAGTGGAATTATTTCCTTGTACTCAGTGAAACAGCTTGGCTTCATTATGTGCACTCTTCACCACACCTACATAAAAACTGAAGCAGAATGGCCTAGGCCTGCCTTTTCTCCAGGTCATTGGCTCTTCCTATGTATTGTATATAGGGGCGCGGTGGCTCAGGGGCTAGGATGTTGAACTTGTCGATCGAAAGGTCGGCAGCTCAGCGGTCCGAATCCCTAGTGCTGCCGTGTAACGGGGTGAGCTCCCGTTACTTGTCCCAGCTTCTGCTAACCTAGCAGTTTCGAAAGCACGTAAAAATGCAAGTAGAAAAAATAGGGACCACCTTTGGTGGGAAGGTAACAGCGTTCTGTGTGCCTTCGGCATTGAGTCATGCCGGCCACATGACCACGGAGACGTCTTCAGACAGCGCTGGCTCTTTGGCTTTGAAACGGAGATGAGCACCGCCCCCTAGAGTCAGCAGCGACTAGCACGTATGTGCAAGGGGAACCTTTACCTTTATCTTAATGTATGTCTAGTTAAAGCATTCATTCAGTTTAAATATATCCATCAATCTTTCATTTCAAACTGAAGCTTTTGGTCTGTATTGGTAATGCTCCTATCCAAAAGCTTTGATCAATGGACAGGTAAGTCAACCCTCCACCTCCTCACCTGGTTTATGAATGAATGCAGCATCCTTAGTTAATTGAATGCTGATTAATATAATACCGGAATATTAATTTCCTACCCCTTACAAAACAGGTGAAAAGAACTTATACTCAATTACTAAATCTGCTTAAAATTGTTATCTTGTCTTATAAATATACTATATTAATAAGAAAATAGTTAATGGGAAAAACAATAAGTATATTATATAAAAATATAATAATAATAATAAAAATTATTAATAATAATTATTAAGACTTTTCCATTCTAAAGGGATGAGCAACTGTTACTTTGTACTCAGATTCCCAATAAAATTTTAGCCTCAATGCCTCCTGGTATGGAGAGGGAGTGAAGCATCTTTGATATTTTTCAGGAGAGGATGTTCCACCAAAACCAGTGGCCCCTTTCAGATATCCCTTTGTTTGGAACTAAGACTCTGAATTGCAACCTGATTAAATCCTTTGCCAATCAATTAACACTATTGATTTGAATTTCATGCCCCCCAAAATGATGCATTATTAAAGGTAAAGGTTCCCCTTGCACATACGTGCTAGTTGTTGCTGACTCTAGGGGGGCGGTGCTCATCTCTATTTCAAAGTCGAAGAGCCAGCGCTGTCCAAAGACGTCTCCGTGGTCATGTGGCCGGCATGACTCAACGCCAAAGGCACACAGAACGCTGTTACCTTCCCACCAAAGGTGGTCCCTATTTTTTCTACTTGCATTTTTACGTGCTTTCAAAACTGCTAGGTTGGCAGAAGCTGGGACAAGTAACGGGAGCTCACCCCGTTATACAGCAGCACTAGGGATTCGAACCGCTGAGCTGCAACCTTTCAATCGACAAGCTCAATGTCCTAGCCCCTGAGCCACCGCATCCCTCAAGATGCATTATTAGAGATGCATTTTTTTCCTCTGGTAATGTGGTCCCTATTCATCTCCAAGTTGTTGCTGTTGATTTGAATCAGAAACCACAATGAAGAATTTACTACTTAACTGTATCTTTGGATCTTCAACAGTATATCAATGAATTCACATAAAACCCCTTTCTCTCTTGGTGCTTCACCATTGTCAGTTTTCAAGCATCTGTCTTCGTTCCAAGAAACAGAGGAGATTAATGAAACAGCACACAGTATATAAATTATAATAATGGAATGTGGGGCTTTCACCAAAATTTCTACTCCGCCTCTTTACCAAGCTGCTCAAAGTAAAATGCATGGTTATTTCTTCAATGTTATTTTCCTTCAACCTGTTAGAGAAGTAAATAGCAAAAGATAGTTACTAATTTGATTTTGAGATTCAAGGCTGCAGATACTTTAATCTAAGTCTCATCAGTCATAGTCCAGTTCTATTTTGCTCTGCACTTTATTAAAACCCAGAAAGTGTACATAGAAGCAGCTATAGTTAAATGTGTATAGGGAGACCATTCGACCACAGATTTTTTAAAGAAATCTTGGGGAGCACAGTTGTGCAGGGGAAAATATGCTGCATTTTATCCTGAACCCTCTCCTTCCTTTGGGAATAAATGATGTGAAATGAATAAATATTTATATAATAATTTTCCAGGTCTTTATTGTAGAGGAAAAGAAAGAGTTAAAGATTAATTATTTCTAATTCAAGTAATGTTAAATGATGTATAAAGTATCACCTGAATTATTTTTAATATTCTGCTTTTGTTCTTCCAATTGAATAAAAAGCACAAACTATAGTTATACACATGTTTTAAATAGTCAAAATGCCAGTGTTAATTCTCCTTTAATTTGTTTTACTCTTTGCTGTTAAATATTTTTAAACATGTTGATTAACAAGCTGTTAGTTGCATTTTAAAACCTACATGCCATAATTTTGTAATAAATCTCTTGAATTTTGTTTTTAACTGAAACAACTTGTACCTTTATTCTGATAATGCAGTTATATGCTGACATTGTTAAAAATAGAATACATATTACCATTACATTCACATTTTATAATTTATTACGACTTTGTGGACTGCAGAACCTCTTATACTGAAATGAGAGCAGAATGTATTCTACCAATTAGCGTATTGTAAAGTTCAATTTCATTAGTTTTGACTTAAGAAACGTATGCCATCTGTGGAATTAATATTTGTTTCAGAAAGTATATAAAATTTGAAATGAAGCAGAGATTTCTGCAGCATTGTTGATAACAATTTGTTGCATTATGCCCTATTATTTTATGGGGGTGTTATGTGGGAAGATCTAGCAGCTTTCAGAAGCACTACACCACAGATAATTGGATATCAGATTGTTGAAGTTAGGTTCTAAGGAACACTTGGGATTACTGCAACTGTTACTATGATTTCCCTATGTTGCCTGATTATGCTGAAGGATTGATAGTGGAGTCTTCTAGATTTATGACTATGGGAGGCTTCCTCCCGCCTCTCTATATATTAGAAAATGGAAGAGCTCAAGAGTTTTGTGAAATAGCAATCATGGACCTAACCCAGATCACAAAGGGCCAACATAAGCTAGTGGACACTCATCAGGTTTGGGTTTTACCTTAAGACAGTTGCAACATTACTTGAGGGTTGAAAACATTACCATCAGTCATTTTTCATGGTCCAAACAACTCTGATCATTCTGAACTTTATGCCCCCTAATGCAAAGAAGATAAAGCTATTATTTTGGTTCATTCCTAGCAATTAATGAATTCAAAGGGAGCTTGTATTTTGGGAGACATCTCCAGTTAGGACAGTACTTTGATTGGACCATGTGATGGACATGTGGATGCTGGGCAGGGATTTGGACTTTCTTCTGGAAGCTTTCAGATTTGGGTTTTCCCAG
Organism: Ahaetulla prasina; assembly: GCF_028640845.1. NCBI lineage: Eukaryota > Metazoa > Chordata > Lepidosauria > Squamata > Colubridae > Ahaetulla > Ahaetulla prasina. The sequence continues at coordinate 121,014,268 of NC_080541.1, forward strand.
ATGTGCCAACATGATATCTCTAATAAAATGGAAAACTTTGAGGAACTTCTAGCCTCGGAGACTTCTTTCGTTGGGGGTGTTACTTGGAACCTGACATTGGGTAGTGTATCACTGGAACTGCCCGTGTATTAATGGCTTTAATTACGTTTCCAGCATTCAGCTTGGATTTTAATATTTTGCAGACCTTCCTGATGTATTCCTTTTGCATTGATTCTGACTTTTCCATTCAAGATGTTATCTGCTTCCAATATGCCTAGGAATTTGTAACCATCATCCTTTGCTAATGCTTTCACTATGCTTTCAGTTCCCAGTTCTATTCCTTCTATTTTTTTCCTTTTTCCATTTTTCCTTGTTGCATGGATAATATAGCACATTTTTCAAGTCCAAAGTTCATTTTGATGTCGCTGCTGAACAATTGAACTGTGTTGAGTATTGATTTAAATTCAGTGGGGCTTTTTGCATACATTTTTAAGTCATCCATATATAGTAGATGGTTTATCTTGCCATGTTGGCTTGAGATTTGGTATCCCAGTTTTGTGTTATTTTTTATTATTATTATTATTATTATTATTATTATTATTATTATTATTACTACTACTACTACTACTACTACTACTACTACTACTACTACTACTACTACTGAAACATGTAACAGTGATACCCATTGTCATCAGGGCACTTGCTACCATGTCCAAGAATTTTACAAAATACATCAAGAAATTGCAGCTTCTTGCAATAACACTAGCAGAATTGCAAAAAACTGTGCTAATCAGAACATCATACATTTAAGAAGATACTTGGTTGATACCTAAGATGCTGACAGCGACCCATATCAACCATCAGCTCCAGTCAATGATATTTGTGATAGATTTTTAAATGATCAATTGACTGAGTTTCATGTTTAATGAATAAAAGAAATAATAATAATTGTTATTATTAGAATAGAATAGAATAGAATTTTATTGGCCAAGTGTGATTGGACACACAAGGAATTTGTCTTGGTGCATATGCTCTCAGTGTACATAAAAGAAAAGATACGTTCATCAAGGTACAACATATACAACACAATTGATGGTCAATATATCAATATAAATCATAAGGATTGCCAGCAACAAGTTATAGTCATACAGTCATAAGTGGAAAGAGATTGGTGATGGGAACTATGAAATGATTAATAGTAGTGCAGATTCAATAAATAGTCTGACAGTGTTGAGGGAATTTTTTTTGTTTTGTTTACATTTATACCCCGCCCTTCTCCGAAGACTCAGGGCGGCTTACAGTGTATAAGGCAATAGTCTCATTCTATTTGTATATTTTTACAAAGTCAACTTATTGCCCCCCCAACAATCTGGGTCCTCATTTTACCTACCTTATAAAGGATGGAAGGCTGAGTCAACCCTGGGCCGGGCTTGAACCTGCAGTAATTGCAGGCTTTGTGTTCTTAATAACAGGCTTTTACCAGCCTGAGCTATCCACGGCCCTTTGTTTAGCAGAGTGATGGCCTTCGGGAAAAAACTGTTCTTGTGTCTAGTTGTTCTGGTGTGCAGTGCTCTATAGCGTCGTTTTGAGGGTAGGAGTTGAAACAGTTTATGTCCAGTTTGCGAGGGATCTGCAAATATTTTCACGGCCCTCTTCTTGATTCGTGCAGTATACAGGTCCTCAATGGAAGGCAGGTTGGTAGCAATTATTTTTTCTGCAGTTCTAATTATCCTCTGAAATCTGTGTTTTTCTTGTTGGGTTGCAGAACCGAACCAGACAGTTATAGAGGTGCAAATGACAGACTCAATAATTCCTCTGTAGAACTAGATCAGCAGCTCCTTGGGCAGTTTGAGCTTACTGAGTTGGCGCAGAAAGAACATTCTTTGTTGTCCTTTTTTAATGATGTTTTTGATGTTAGCTGTCCATTTGAGATCTTGCGATATGATATTATTCACAGCTGCCAGTTTTTTTTAGCTAACATTGACTTTCTTCCCAAGAACCTACAATGTTGTAATGTATTGGTATAGTACAGGGGTCCCCAACCTTTTGGACTTCAGGGACCACAAAGTTCATAATTTTAAATCCGCGGACCACTAATACGAATCTAGCACGCCGCTTGCTGAAGTGCCTGGACTCCCAGTGACGGGATGGGGTCCTTCAGGCACTCTCCCTCCTCTCTCTCTCTCTCTCTCTCTCTCTCTCTCCCCCCCCCCACCTCTCTCTTTCCCCCCTCTCTTTTTCTCTCTCCCACTCATTCTCTCTCCGATTCCCTCTGGCTCTTTCTTTCTCTCTCTCTCTCTCACATTCTCTCTCTTTCATTCTCTCTCTTTCTCTCTTTCATTCTCTGTCTCTTTCTCTTTCATTCTCTGTCTCTCTAATTCTCTGTCTCTGTCTCTGTCTCTCTGTCTCTGTCTCTCTCTCTCTCTCTCTCTCTCACACACACACACACACACCTCTCTTTCTTTCTCATCTCTCTTCCCCCTTTCTTTCTCTCTCTCTCCCCCACTCTTTCTCATGAGCCAGCCAGTGTCTTGGAGCTGAGAGGAAGTCAATCGTCCCCCCGAGAGACTGAGGTGCAGGAGCACCAACAAGGGATGGAAGAAACTTGCAACTTTGCAGCGCAGCCTTCACTGGCTAGAATGACGTAATGATGCAAAGGGGGGGGGAAGGGGGGCCGAAGCAATGGGTGGTGGGAACCCCAGGCTGTTTCTTTGCCCTGCTATAGCTTCCTGTCGGAAGCTGTTTCTTGGCTGTTTCTTTGCATTCATGATTTAAGGGACAATGGTCTTTCTCTATACTGGAAATTTATGAAGTAATTGAATGAGATTCAGGTATGAAGATTATTCTTATTTGAATCCCTGTCCACAAGTGAAAATTCCTATGACTGACTCTGCAATTAAATTACACTGAAAATTAACTTGGCAATATACCTGGATTTAGGTTGCTCTAATTGTGTATTAAAATATTTATATTTTTTGCAAGAGACTGGATGCTTTCTTAATAGTTTTAAGACGTTTTCCAGGAGTCATAGGAAATAGAAGAACATAAAAGCCATGTGCTTTTTCATGCCTCATTCGTAATTGCTTGATAACTCAAACTTAACATTTCACATTTTAAATTAATATTAGCTTCCCAGTACCATTTCATTACTGAAACCATCAAGATGTTCTTTTTCTTTCTCAAATTTAAAAATAATTTAGAAGTCTAACTCTCTTTTGGTAGATTAAGATGCATTGGAATTGGAAACAACTAGCAATGCATACTAATAAATTAGTTGTTCCAGATATATATTCTTTATATTAAAAGAAAAACAGTTGTTTATAAATAATTAATAATGGAAATATATATAGGGACGCAGTGGCTCAGTGGCTAAGATGCTGAGCTTGTCGATCGAAAGGTTGGCAGTTCAGCGGTTTGAATCCCTAATGTCACATAATGGGGTGAGCTCCTGTTACTTGTCTCAGCTTCTGCCAACCTAGCAGTTTGAAAGCACATAAAAAATGGAAGTAGAAAAATAGGGACCACCTTTGGTGGGAAGGTAACAGTGTTCGGTGTGCCTTTGGTGTTTAGTCATGCCGGCCACATGACCATGGAGACGTCCTCAGACAATGCTGGTTCTTTGGCTTTGAAACAGAGAAGAGCACTGCTCCCTTGGGTCGGGAACGACTAGCACATATGTGCAAGGGGAACCTTTACCTTTACCTATATAGGTTTACAACTTGTATTAACAGTTTATTTATCAGCTATGGTAATTTTCTGTTCTGACTCAAGCAGGAATTATTTTTAATAATTTACTTAAAGCAGATTCTTCCAGGATATGTCATAAGACAGTAAAAGCAATGTTTTTTATTTTGTAAGAAGCAAACATTTATTTAGTTTGCATGCATTATAAAGTAGAATAATCTGGATCCCATCCTGCTCCGATTGTCAACATATTTTAAAGATAGGAATGTGGTGGTTATAAAATTTGCCAAGCAAGTGATTTATATTGTAATAACTGTGTTCTGCTACCCAAATTTAATATGGTTTGGATTTTCTCTTTCCTTTCTTTTTGCAGGAATCTTCCCAGGAGAGTGTCATTACACGAGATATTCATCGTACATTTCCAGCACATGAATATTTTAAAGATACTGGAGGAGATGGACAGGATTCTCTATATAAGATTTGTAAGGTATAGCTGCTCAAATGTCTTGGAGTTTTGTTAAGAAGTTACACAAGTTTGTTGCATACATTTCCTAATATATGTGACAAACAGTATTACAATAGTATGACATCAGAGTAGATTGGGTTTCCCATTTAACATTAACTGAAAACAACCAGATGTTAGGATCTTGCAGTTTAGATTAGATGGAGAGGCCCTGGTAGAGAATGCAAGGAAATAATAAGGTTTGGCTTGCACCAGGATCTATATACTACTAAAACTCTCGTTTCTATAACCTTCAACTGAGCAAAACAGTGCATCATAGGGTAATAATTTTTGACCCAAGGTACCTCAGATGGGCTAACTTACACAATGTGTCCAAAATTTAGGACATATAACTCCCAAGGGAATGACATTTGTGGAAGTTATGGCTGTTTCAGTATTGCCAGGCTGATGCTGCTTCAGTGTTCTTCATGTAATCATTTTCAATGTCTTGTGATAGTTTCTCAGCCTCTTCCACAGCCATTTTCTTCCTCCCCCACCTGGCAGCAGTCACTTACTTGCCAGAAAGGGCAAGGTGAAGGAAGAAAGGGAGGGAGAATTAAGAACGAAGGAAGGAAAAGGAAGGAAGGACACAATTCCTCACACTGCCCCTCAGTGCACCTTCCCCAACCCATGTGGCATCTTTCTGAACCCCCGTGCCCTTTCCTGATTTGCATAGCACCTATCATACCTCCAGACACCCTTCTTGCCCCATCCCTCTGTACATCGTCCCTGACCTGGGCACCCACTCTGATCCATGTGGCACCTCTCGTATATCCATGTGACACCAACATCTTTCTCAACCCACCTTGCCCCTCCTGCAGCTGATCCCATCCCATGTATATCCTTCCTGATCCACACTGCTCACTTCCCTACTTCCTGATCCTCCCCAACACACGCAGCACTTTTTCTGTACTCCTACACGTCTTCCTGACCAGAACTCTTGCACACTCCCTCTTTCTCTCTTCCACCTGGCTGCAGCCATGTACTGGCTTCTTGGTCTTGGAATTGCAACTTCCTACTGCCTTCTCCACTTAACTTTCTTCCTGCAAGCTTCCCACAAGGAAAGCAAATGGGAAAGCCAGTGGAAATTCAATGGAGGTAGTTGATGCTGATGTCAGATGAGTTATGCAAGTAAAACAACAAATCCAGCCATGTCTATAGATTCATCCATTTGTGTATGGAAAAGTAGAATTCTGAAGACAATACAGTATGTCACAGAAGTGAGTACATCCTCTCACGTTTTATAAATATTTAAGTATATCTTTTCATGTGACAACACTGAAGAAATGACACTTGGCTACAATGTAAAGTAGTGAATATAAAGTTTGTATATCAGTGCAAATGTGTAACGTAAATGTATATTAATTCCATCTTCAGGGCTGCAGCTAATTTTTTAAGTCAGCAAGTTACTATATTATTGGCAAGTGGCACTACTGTGATTTCTTTTAGTGACTATTCAGCCAGCCAGCATTCAGCAAATCCAATTGTACAAGGCTTGACCTTGTGGACCTCCTGAAAGGGTTTTGAAGACCCCTAAGGATCCACAAACCACACTTTGAAAACTGCTACTCTAATCTAAGAGGTGAGGGCCAGATACCAGATTCACCCTGGAGTGTTAGTGAGGACAGAAAGGAGCCCATTGCTGTGGTGCTGGGCCAAATGTCAATATGGAAAGGGAATTGAATAATGTCTTCATTAGTTAAAACTCCTAAGTGCCCGGAACTTTTCCAGGCACTTAGAAGGGGCTACAAATGGACTCTTCCTATTTGAAAGCATCGTGGGGAATCTGCAATGTTGCCTTTTTGCCCATCATGTAAAATTATTGATTTTCTGTGTTGTGCTACATTATGAAATAATATTGGTGACCTGGTTTCTTGCTTGCATGTATAGTACAGATACCTTCCCCCCAGGAAACCAAAATAATTGGTAGAAAATAATGATTTTCAGCTGCTTGGGCTCCTGTGGCTGAAACAGTTTAATGTGGGGCCCGTTGTTCACACTCACAAGTTAGCAATTTCTGTTAATCAGAAACAGTTTATTGTAATTATAATTGAGAAACCTCAATATGTTTTAGTAGACTGTATGTGTGCCAGTTTGTTAATAACTTATCAAAAAGATAAAAGTGAAGTATAGTTCTAACCTATTTGGGAACAGTTTTTTTGGAAAAAAAAAGACAAATAACTTTTTGAATATTAGCCATATTCTGCTTTTCATTTTGTCTCTTAACCTAACCCTCCCCACCCCAAAAGTCCAATTCAGCCTGGCCATGACATAACTGATTACTACACCCCTGATTTCTACATCTTTTGAATGCCTAAAAAAATACATCTGAAAGTGCCAAAAAGATTGCCCTTCTTCTTTAACCACTTATTCTTGTTGGCACACTGAGGTATTGTTTTGCTATAAAAAAAATTGCAGGGAAACTAAGACCTGAACATACAGAGTAATTTCTCATTTTAAACAAACATGTAATTCTAGGAAGTTAATGCAAATGTTAAGAGTTTTCCTCTAATTGTTTGCTTTTCTTTTAGTAAATATTTTTCAGACTTGTTACATTCTATTTATTTATTTTTTTTACATTTATATCCCGCCCTTCTCCGAAGACTCAGGGCAGCTTACAATGTGTAAGGCAATAGTCTCATTCTATTTGTATATTTACAAAGTCAACTTATTGGCCCCCCAACAATCTGGGTCCTCATTTTACCTACCTTATAAAGGATGGAAGGCTGAGTCAACCTTGGGCCTGGTGGGATTCGAGCCTGCAGTAATTGCAGGCTGCTGTGTTTTAATAACAGGCTATCTTACAGCCTGAGCCACCACGGCCCTATCATTAGGATACACGGTAGCTTTTCAGGTTTCAGACACAACAGGCCTTTGGATGACATTCTGGAGTCCATAATACTACAAATAAGCAGCAGCAGAACAATGAAGTAGATTGGGCCAAAATATATTTAGCTGAATTAACATTTAATGAAATGGAACTAAAATGATTCCTCCCTATTTATTTAATTGTTTATTCATTAACACCAAAAATTGCAATTTGGCAGCAGCATTTTGAGGAGCTTTGGATTGCCTTGGGCAATTCTAGATAGTTATCCTGGATTTCTACTGTATTTTCTGCCTTAGAAAGAAAACACACAAAACACTGGAAAGATCTAATTTATTCTGCTATTCTCGCTTTCTTACGTAAATTACCAGTTACCAAATAGAAGTCTATCACAAATATCATCCTTGTTAAAAATTAAGAAGGCTGGTAAAAAGTCAGCTGTTTAATGAATGAATGAATAAACAAATAAATGAATTGATATTGAGGGTATCCGCACTTGGGATGTATTTGGTGCTGATGTTATTGTGATTTTGTAGTGTTACAATAGCACTGAAAAAAGTGACATGACCATTTTTCACACTTATAATTGCAGCATCCCTATGGTCACATGATTTACATTCAGATGCTTGACAACTGACTCATTTATGACAGTTGCAGTGTCCCAGGGTCACGTGATCACTTTTTGCAGTTTCTGACGAACAAAGTCAATGGGAAAGCCAAATTCACTTAACAATTGTGTTACTAATTTAACAACTGCAGTGATTCACTTAACAAATGTGGCAAGAAAATTTATAACATGGGGCAAATTTCTCACGTAGCAACATAAATTTTGGGCTCAATTGTGGTTGCAAGTTGAGGATTACCTGTACACACATAGGTGTCAAACTTGCAACATCGTGTTATCATCACGTGATATATCACAACTTTCCCCCCTTTGCTAAACCAGAGATGGGCGTGGCCAGCATGTGACGCATCCAACCCATAGGCCATGAGTTTGACACCTCTGCTGTACACTGTTTTTTAAGTTTTGTGTGGGATTATTTACTGAAATAGTAGGGAGGCACATACATTAATAAATAAAGCCACATCTTTCCAGAAAGACAGAATACCCTTAAGAATGATTACACTTTATTCTTTGCAAAGAAGCAGAATTTCAGTTACCTCAAAAGTCTTGGTAGAAGAAAGATGAAAAAATGTAGTGAGTAAACTAAAAAAGACAGGACATAAATATACATATAAATAAATACTGTGGTATCATATAAAATGGGACTTAAAAAATGAGTTTCTGAGAAAATGCTGAATGTGGAAGGGTGCCTAGATTCTGAATATAGATGGTTTATATTTCCATGTAGACATACTTACTGGCTGATTTGTTTCTCTTTTGGTACTGTATACCGGGGTCCCCAACCTCCGGGCCACGGGCCACTTGAACATGCATGCACATGTGGCGGGTGATCACACATGCATGCATCCCCATTTGCACGAGCAGCAGGCAAGCACGGGTGCACATGCTTCATTTACATGAGTGATGGCTCATGCAAATGGAACTGGGCATGCACATGCGCTTGTCCACTGTGCGTGTGCATGCGCTTGTTTGCCATTCACACAGAACCATCCCCTCTCCTTGAACCCCCATCTGCAAAGCCGAAAATGTTGGGGAACTCTTCCGTATACTGTTGGACTACCAAAGGTTTACAAATGTAATCAAAACCCCCAATAACTATAATAAAGTATTCACCCCCCACAGTGTCTGTTAACTAGCAGCAACTTCATGGTTAAAATGACAAATTAAAAGCTCTATGAAACAGCTGTGGCTTCACTGCCTGCCTAAATATTATCAGGGAGGATGCCATCTGGATGTCTGAGAATAGGCTTTTCCACTGGGAGGGAGCCATAATAAAATAGCCTTGTCTTCTGGTTCACATCCCTACTCAGGAGGAACAGATAAGATGGATCAGTTTTACCTGAAGAAGATGGCTCTGTATTACTAAGATAATACATGTAGTCCTTAACTTACAAGAACAGTTGGGACTGGAATTCCAGTCACTAAGCAATTGTAAAACACAATGTCTCATGATTAGTTATGACAAGCCTGGCAATCTCAGTTACCGTAGTAACTCCAGATGCATAGGTCATTAAGGGGAAAGCAAAGGGAATTCCAGATAAGGAAGGTAGGGTGCTGTCCTGGAAGGCCCAGCACAACTGTGCAGAAGTTGGATATTGCTATAATGTGATGTAAGCTCAGGGAGGCTGGGTAAAGAAGATATGGGATGTGTGTATGCATGTGTATGAGTACAGGGAGACTGAAGAAAGAATACACTGTGGCCCAGGCTTCTTGGCACATTGTGGCTCTTGGGCTGCAAGAAGCCCTGAGCCAGAGTGTGAAGCCATGCCTTCCCACCCCCCACCCCCCCTGAAACGTCGCCCTCCATCCTAATCCAGCAGCATGGTGCGAATCTGCCATGCCTAGGAAGCTCCAGCAGCATGGTGCAAAACCAAAGCACATCAGGAAGCTCCAGCAACTTGGGACTTCTGGATGCACCGTGGCTCTGAGGCTGCAAGAATTCCCTGAATTGCAGAACAGTGTGAAGTCCAGTCCCAACTTGGGCCCAGCAGTGCAGCGTAAAGGGCTTTGTTGGTACCCCAGGAAGCTTCAGCCACCCCAGGCCCCTACAGGGCAGCTCTATTTGTCCTTGCTATCATCCATCCAAAACCCTGATCACCCTGCATTCTGCACCACAGCTGACTGTTGCTCCTGCTGCTGACAAGGTATATTTGGCCCTTTTTGAGGCAACCGCTGACCTAAAAGACAATGGGTCTTCCCAGGTCTTGCAAGAAAACCACCATATGCAACCTGGAGAAGAAAGCCTTATGCATGCAACAGCAGCCTCATGAAGGACCAGGCCAAGCCTTCTTGATCAGCAGTGGGAGAAAGAACATGGCAAAGCTTCTGAGTTTTTTTTAGACAGACCCATAGAGTCTACAATGACGTTAGGGAGGTGCAGCGAGGGTCAGGGAGGGTGCACAGGGTGCGAGGGAAGTACAGCAAGGATCAGGGAATTTTCTGGGGATACAAGGGTGCGTGAGTGGCACAGAGTGGGTTGGAGAGGATATAAGTCTGAGGGAGTGCTGGTGAGGGTCAAGGATGGTGTACAGGGGTGTGAGAGGACATGAGAGGTAGTTTGGGAAGGCTACATGAGGGTGCAAGGGGTTGTGTGAAAGGCTGAGGGTGCATAAGGTTACATGAAGATTCACCGAGACGCCCAGGAAGGTTGGGAAAGTATGCAAGGGTGCACTGTGATGTGAGAAAGGCGCAGCAAGGATAGGGGATGATGTGCAAAGGTGGGGTTGTCAGAGTGCGAGGGAGTGCAGGCAAGGGCTGCGGGGAGGTTGAAGGGGATGTGTGAGGGCGTAAGGAAGGTACAGTAAGGGTCGGGCAGGATACAGAGGCATTTGAGTGGGTGTGGAAGAGGAATAAAAGAAAGAGTGAAAAGCTTCAGGTGAAGGGAAAAGCAGAACGAGACATTATTGCATAGTTAAATGAGATTCTCAGAAAGATGAGGCATTTAAAGAAAAGGTACTATATAAAATAATGTGTGGTCATGATGGGACCGAGGACAGGGAGTGAATGAGCAAGAATCTGTACAGTTGAATTAATAATTCAGTACAAGTAATATACTCAGTTTGAGGTATCACTCCTTTCTGTTTGAATACCACGAGAAGGAAAAATTATATTGTAACTAGGTGGCTTTTAAAAAATGATCATCTCAGTTTGTCTGTGACCAGTGGCTTATAATTTATTACTATGATATTATTTGTAAAACAAACCAGCAAACAAGAAAAAAAAAACTGTTCTGAGAATGCCAGTTTCTTTCAAATGAATTTAAAATGCCATTTTGTATGCCATAAACCACAAAATGCTGCTTTTTTGTGAGTTCTCTGCATCTCAGGGATTCCTGTGAATATTCAGAGCATTGCCAGAATGTTCTAGAGCTAAGTGTGTTGACAGGATTTAGTGCTGTCATTTCTGCTTTAACCCAGTGGAGACACCTCCCACCCCCACCAATACAATGAATTGCAAGAGGTATTGTGAATGCTATTAAGATAGCCAATGAATTGTTTTGGCTTCCTGAGGTTTTCTAAGTTCGTTCTGCCTTAGTAAAGACTATTTCCTTAGCGCTTGCCAGAATCATTTCACTGCCTGACAACAGTAGGGGTGCCAACTGATTGTAGTCTTCCACCTTTGTCAGAATGTTTAGATGCCAGGCTTGTTTGGATTCTCTGGGGCTTTAGATCCCGTCTTTAAAGCACATATTTGTATGTGTGGTGTTGGTAAGGTATAACTAGCTCTTTCATATGCTTTTCACAAGGTGAATTTTTAGGAGATAACAAAAATTGAATCTTGTCTCCTAAAGAGGAGTTAAAAGCTGATTTCCTTCAGTGTATTTGTGGCTGTTTCAAGCGTAATGAATGACAAAATAGTATGCTTTTTAAAGTATTGTAATTATACCATGGAATGTACATGCACACAGTGAATTTAGAGCAATAAATTCTATGTTGCGTGGGAAAATGGCTTTCAAGCTTTTATATTTCAGATTAGCATTTGCCATCTTTATGGTAGAATGTAAGAAAAACAAGTCACTCATAGAGAGCCACGTCACTTCAGTTGTGATCATGAAATTTAATAATTCACAATTACAGTCAAATATGTTTTTTAATTCCAGGCATATTCAGTTTATGATGAAGAAATTGGTTATTGTCAAGGTCATTCCTTTCTTGCTGCTGTTCTTCTGCTGCATGTGAGTACACTACAAAAAGAAACACTGTTGTTTTATCAGACAAGCAGGTGAAATGTTTGTTTCCACCTTTCAAATTTCTAACTGTACATTTCCCTACCTATTTAATCTCATGTTGGAATTTACAAGAATAAGTGGATGTTCCTACTCTTCGAAATTCAGGGAAATTTAGTCCTTGAAATAGGTGTTAAAAACATTTTTTCTTTTCAGCCATTGTGATAAACTTTTAGCTAGGCTTTGGTGTATATAAAAAGCTTTTATGTCAAAGAAGGAAGCCTTTCTACCTGTTAAGGCAGGGGTGAATTTTGTTTGGTTGTTCATAAGACTTCTGTTCTTTCCTTTTATGTGAGGTTGTTTGCTTCTTTAAATGTGCAAGTAAATAATCTTGCCTTGACTTGAAATCTGTAGATTAGCCCCAGATAATAAAATTGCCAGATCACTTATAGAGCAGACTTTCAACTGGCCTTGAGAAGAGAGAATTAAGCATATTATACACAATATATGTCTCTCAGATCAAAGAGAATTTTTGAAATTCAAAAACAGTTGCAGTCCATAGGGGAATAAAAGATGGGTTGTTCTTTGCTAAATTACAAATTTCTAAATCACTGTATTTTTATACACGATTAGCAACATACTATTAAAAATAGTTTTGATTAGTGATTGATTAGTCTAGGAGATAAGTTTTATTTTGTTCTATCCTTAAATATTAGAGATTTTTTTGTCTTTTTAGCACTTTGCTTTTGCAAAAAATCACATTTACAAGAACTCACTGAATATATGGAAGAGCTATGTTATTCTAAATTCTGAAAATTCATATCCTCCTGAGAAATTCCAATCACTTTCACAACAGTCAGCAGGTACAGAATCCTGACTGAAAGCTATTTAAATGCATATTTTAGTTAGTTTTCTCTTTTTGCATACTCATAGCATAAACCCATCAACAGAAGGGTTCTTGGAGGTCACTTTATACTTATGGTCTCCATGCAGATGCCTGAAGAACAAGCCTTCTGTATCCTAGTGAAGATCATGTATGACTATGGCCTGCGGGAGCTCTATAAAAACAATTTGGAAGGTTTGCGGAGAAAATTTTATCAGCTGGAGAAACTTACGCAGGTATTACCTGGAATTTTTCTTTGTTTTAGAAAAAGAATATACTAAAAAAAAAGGGAATAATGAACATATCCTACCATAGGTATGCTCAACTGTCCATGAAAATTGAGGCATTGATAATTAATGTGCAACTTGTATGTGTGTGTGGGGGGGGTATACATACATATATAACATACATAATAGATGAAACACATTTGATCTTCATTTTAGTACCAAAGTGTTTATTCTAGAAATAGTTTCTAATATTGGCTTAAAATATAGCAGAAATATAAGCATATACTTCATAAGCATAAGAAAACAATGCATGTTAACTTAGATTCTGATAATGCATTTAACATCTTTGAGAAGAAAAGTTGTATTCATCTTTGTCTTTTACTTTTCTCCGTAGGAGCAGCTGCCTGATTTATATAACCATTTTGTGGAACAGAATCTTGAAGCTCATATGTATGCCTCCCAGTGGTTTCTCACCCTCTTCACTGCCAAGTTTCCACTTTGTATGGTCTTCCACATAATTGATTTACTACTTTGTGAGGTAAAATTACCTTCTATCCATAAAGAAGCTTGCTTTGCATGAAATGAATTGTCATTTTTCTTGGGCTTATAGTTACAAGGATGACTGGTTCTTTTATTAGATGGAGATGTACTGCCACTTGCACATCATTCTTTTATCCTATTTTAGTGTGAGATGTTCTTCCACCAATATTTCTTTTTTTAAAAAAAAACAATTTTTATTAAACAGTTTTGTCTTTAAAAACAACATAAAAAACAACCCCAAATACATAAAAACAAACAAAACACAACAAACAATACATAGCATCTAAGGTCATTTTACAGCTTTCTGTATCGGCGTACATATTTTGCTTTTGTAGTTCTCTATTCTATCATATCTTTTTTTTATTTTTTTTATTTTTGTCATAACAGTGTATATAAGCATTAACATGAAATAACTATATAACATATAAGCATATATATGAGCATAAGTATGCAATAACTGTATTAATTGGATATAATGAAGAGGAACAATAGGACAGGGAACGGTAGGCACGTTTGTGCTCTTATGCACGCCCCTTATAGACCTCTTAGGATGGGGTGAGGTCAATAGTAGATAGTTTTTGGTTAAAGATTTTGGGATTTTGAGAAGAGACCACAGAGTCAGGTAATGTGTTCCAAGCATTAACAACTCTGTTACAGAAGTCATATTTTCTGCAATCAAGATTGAAGCGGTTAACATTAAGTTTAAATCTATTGTTTGTTCTTGTATTGTTGTGATTGAAACTGAAGAAGTTTTCAACAGGAAGAACATTGCAATAGATGATTCTATGAGTTAAACACAGATCCTGTCAAAGGCGGCGGAGTTCTAAATTTTCTAAACCCAGGATTTCAAGTCTGGTGGCATAAGGTATTTTGTTGTATTCGGAGGAGTGGAGAATTCTTCTTGTAAAATATTTCGGAACACGTTCAATTGTGTTGATATCAGAAATGTAGTATGGATTCCAAATAGGCGAGCTGTATTCAAGAATTGGTCTAGCAAATGTTTTATAAGCTCTGGTTAGTCGTGTAGTGTTTTTGGAAAAGAAGCTACATAAGATTAGGTTTACAACTCTTAGAGCCTTTTTTTGTGATGTAGTTACAGTGGGCTTTAACAGGGTGGGGGTCATCTGTAAGGTAATGTCCATCAAGCTTGTATTTAGTGTTTTAGTTCTTTTTTCCAATATGTAAGACTGAGCATTTGCTGGTTGAGATTTGGAGTTGCCAAGTTTTAGACCATTCGGATAGAAAGTCAAGGTGTTAAATAGTTTGACATTGTCAGCAAAGAGAACACAATTACTTGTGATATGGTCGCAGAGATTGTTGATGTATAATATGAACAGCATTGGTCCAAGAACGCTGCCTTGGGGAACGCCACTTTTGACAGGATCTATTTACTTCTTGATAGAAGTATAATAATGTTACATCAAGATATATATTCAATATGTGAGGAAGATCTGGAAGAAATGGGTTGATTATATGTTTTATATCTATCATAAAAGACTAGATATTTGGATTTATACTGGATTTTGACGAGGAAGGACTAAAGTTGAATAGATATTGTAATTTTCTGTATTGAAATTTTATAATGTGTTGTACTGAATTTTAAATAGAATATTCTCGAAAGATCTTATGTAAGAAAGACCTGGGGGGAAAATTATATGGTTATAGAAGCTATAAGGGAGATATTCTCTGAATGGGATTGGATTTTTATGCTTTAGCTGGTTTTAAATACTTTAGGATTAATTTGTTCTATTGCTTTACATATCTTATTACTGTTAATAGTTAATTTTTTTTGAAGGATTTTGGTTATGTTAGGAGGAAGTCAGAGCTAGAGAGGGAAAATTGGTATAATAGTTTTGGGGAAAAAATTTCTTAGCATATGTTTGTTTTATTTTTAACTATACCTTGTGCTTCTTCCGGGAAGTCAGGGGGGAGGGGGGAGGGGATTAGTAAAGGAAGGGGGGTTGGGGGGAAAGGGGAAAAAAAATTTTGTTGTAAAACTTTTTGAATAAAAAAAAAAGATATATATTAACACACACAGTAGTATTCATTTTTCTTATTTATATTCATTTTCTTATTTATATTCATTTCTTTTACATCTCTTTGTTTAATGTTGTTCGATTACTCCAATTTAAGTTTCACCAGTACTGAGTTAAACATTTCCTGTTTTGGTTTCTATTTTCAAGCCAACTATACATTTTATTCCATACTTCATAATAGTCCGAATCATCCCTCTCTTTTAACTCCATAGTCATTTTATCCATTTCTGCGCATTCAAGAATTTTCCTAATTATTATTTTGTCTGAGGGTATATTATTTTGTTTCCAATTTTGTGAGAATATGATTCTTGCTGCAGTGAGTATGTGTAGTGTTGTCGTGTCCCACTCCTCCTCTGATGGCCGGGTCGGGGAAGTCCGTATCAAGCGTGCCTCTGCAGCTCTGCCAAAGTCCTATCAGAGTCCTCAGGGCAGGCAGGAATCCAAGGTGTGACTTCAGCAATCCAGATTAGACTTTGCCTGACTCAGAGAATGCCAGAAAGCAGATCCTTTATATAGGCCATGGGGTGTGGCTCCATGACTCAGCACTTATCCAGGCCTGCCCCTCCCTTCCTTTTGGTGACGTCGCCTCTCCATTCTCCGGAAGCGTGGATCTCTCCAGCCTCCAGCTGTTGGTAATTCCAGCCCAGCTGTTGGTAATTCCAGCTCGTGACTGGCTTCACATTCCCCAGGCTCACATGCTGTGGGGGAGGGGCCCAGCTGCTCCGTTTGTCCGGGCATGGTGCCAGGACTGGGAGCTGGAGGCATGTCAGGCCATTTGTCTTGCTCGGACTGTCCGGGCATGGTGCCAGGACTGGGGGCTGGAGGCATGCCAGGACATTCTTCTGTACTATCAGTGTCTGGCAGGAAATGAGAGGGGCCCGGCTGCGGCGAGGGGGGCGAGCGAGGCACAACAATGTAATGTATTGGAGTTTTTTATTCATTTTTGAGTCCAGTATTCCTAATAAAAATAATTCCAGTTTCAAATCTGTTTTTTGCTCTGTAATTTCTTCCAACCATTTTTGAATTTTGCACCAATATTTCCTTGTGATGGGGCATGTCCACCACATGTGATAGAATATTCCAGATTTTTTGTTGCATCTCCAGCATTTGGGGGATAAATTTGAGTACATTTTGGCCAATCTCACTGGGGGCAAATGCCATCTATAAAACATTTTATAGAGGTTTTCTTTGTAGGCGACTGCTGTTGTAAGTTTATAGTTCCTTGTCCATAGTTCGTCACACTGTTCTAATTTTATGTTATGCCCAAAGTTCTTAGCCCAGCTAATCACATTTCTTTTACTACTACTTCCTCCATTTTATATCTTAGTAAAAAATTGTATAATTTTGTAATCATTCCCCCCCCTTCCTAATAAAATTTTATCCAGTTCCAATTGTTTCTCATGTATGCCGAATTGTTCTTGGTCGTTTTTTAGTCTTGTTTTAATTTGTAGGTAGGGCCACCATTCTATATTTATTCCTTGCTTTTTCAGCATTTGTACTGATTTTAATTCTCCTTTTTTGTCTAAAATTTCTGAAGATCTTACCATTTTACTATTGCATTTGGGTGTGTCATTGCCTCCATTGTCATTAACCAGTTTGGGATTTTCATATAGTGTTTTTTTTTTAATCTTTACCCAGACTTTAAACAGGGAGTTCCTTACTATGTGTCTCTGAAAATATGGATGTGTTTTATTT
Organism: Ahaetulla prasina; assembly: GCF_028640845.1. Taxonomy (NCBI): domain Eukaryota; kingdom Metazoa; phylum Chordata; class Lepidosauria; order Squamata; family Colubridae; genus Ahaetulla; species Ahaetulla prasina. The sequence goes on from NC_080541.1 coordinate 121,031,431, forward strand.
TTCCCTTCCCAGAGAAAACCGTGCCAACCTATTTGGAGGTCATGTCCTTCTAATGCTAATATTCTTTTGTTTTTAAGTTGAATCCAATCCCTCACCATGTCAAGGCAGTTGCCTGGTAGTAAAGCTCCCAGTCCGGGAGCCCGAAATCCCCATAGTTCCTGCTGTCTTGTAAAAGTTTAAATTTAGTGTGGGTTTTTTTCCTGCCCATATAAATTTAGATGTTATTTTATTTAATTTCTTCTCTAATTTTACCGGTATTGTTTGGAAAAGATATAGCAATTTGGGTAGTATATTCATTTTGATTGTTGAAATTCTGCCAATTAGTGATATCTGTAATTTATTCCAATTTTCCAAATCTTTTTGTATTTGTTTTAGCAGCGCATTGTAATTATCTTCTTTTATCATGCTACATTTTGCTGATAACCATACTCCCAGGTATTTAATTTTCTTAGCTCTTAAAATTGCCATTTTCTCCTCTAGTTTTTCATTTTGTCTTTTAGTTAAGTTTTTGATTAATATTTTAGTTTTCTCTTTGTTTATTTTAACCCCTACCACTTTGCCAAATTGATTTATATCTTGTAGTAGTATTAATCCCATCTCTAAAGGCTCTTCTATAATAAATGCCAAGTCATCTGCAAAGGCCTGTAGTTTGTATTCTTGTTCTCTAATTTTTAATCCTTTGATCTCCCGATTCTGTCTTAATTTGTTGCATCAGTGTCTCTATTGAGAGAATAAATAACAGAAGGGATAGGGGGCATCACTGTCTGACTCCTTTTGTTATGCTGAAGCCTACTGTTGTTTCTCTGTTTAATATTATTTTTGCTTTCTGGTTCGAATATGTTGCTCTAATTGTCCTAATAAATTTCTCACCAAAATTCATTGCTACTAGTTGCTTAATTAAAAAATCCCAATTTAAATTATCGAATGCTTTTTGTGCATCTAAGAATACCAATGCTGCTTGTTTTTCTGAGTGTATTTCATAATATTCTAATGTATTCATTATTATTCTTATATTATTTTTTATGTGTCTGTTGGGTAAGAATCCATTCTGGTCTGGTTGTATGATTTCATTTAATATATATTTCATCCTTTCAGCCATTATTTTCATAAATATCTTATAGTCGACATTCAGCAGCGAGATTGGCCTATAATTTTGGATTTTTTTTTCTTTCCACATTATCTTTGGGAATTAAGATTATCAGTGCCTACTTTGTGGTAGGTTTCTAATAATAAGTTCACAAATGGTTTTTGTAATTTTTTATAAAATTCTGCTGGGATTCCATCTGGAGCCGGTATTTTATTACTTTTTTGTTTTTGAATTGCCCTTTTTAATTCTAACATCATTATTTTTTCATCTAATGTTTTTTTTTGTTTCTGGTAGGGTTGAGAGATTTCTCTGCTGTAAATATCTTTTAATGTCATCCTCCGCTATGTTCTCCCAACTACATAAATTTTGGTAATATCGTACTGCTATATTTTCTTTTTCTTCCTTCTGATGATGTGCTATCCCTTTTTCATCTTCAAGTTGTTGTATTAGTTTCTTTTCTTTTTCTTTTTTTAATTTGTAGGCCAACCATCTCCCTGGTTTATTGGCATTTTCAAAGTAGTTTTGTCTGGTTGATCTAATTTTTTGGCTATTTGTTCTTGTGTGATTAGATTTAATCTATGTTTAATTATGTCTTTTTCGTCCCTAATTTCCTGGTTTTGAAGTTCTTTCTGCATTTTATATTCTAATTTTCCCAGTTTCTCTTGCAATTCTGTATATTGTTTCCTTTTGTTTTTATTTCTTTGTATTGTGTATGCCATTGTAAGGCCCCGGACATAAGCTTTAGTTGTGTCCCACAGGTTTTGAATAGTTGTCTGTTCATTCCAATTTTCCTTTAGGAAAAACACTTTTTCCATATATTGAACATAATTTTTTTCTTTCACTATCCTTTGATTCATGGTCCATCTCTTTTTTCCTCCCCCCTACCCTTTCCGTTTAACTATTAATGGATTGTGATCTGCCCAAGTATTCGATTTTATTTCTATTTCCTCTACATTTTTTCCTGTTTTTGGATCCATCCAGATCATGTCAATCCTGGACCATGAATTATGTGGATTGGAGAAGTATGTATATTGGTTCTGTTGTGGGTCGATTTCTCTCCAAACGTCTTTTAAACTTAGCTCTCGGGTCATGTCAAAGAAAGTTTCGGGTAGTGTTCTCCTTTCATAATTTTTTACTTCCTGTTTTGTAGTCTTTTTTGGGTCAACCACCGTGCTGAAATCCCCTAGTAAGCATATATTATCCATTTCCAATTCTACAATTTGCTTGTGTAATTTACTGTAATATTCTTTTTGTTTAATTGTTTGGTGCATATATGACTGCAATTAATATTCTTTTTTGTTTTATTGATACTTCAGTCAGTAACATTCTTCCCTCTTCGTCCACATGTATTTGTTTGGGTTTTAATCAGTCTTTTTTATAAACTGCAATTCCCCCTTTTTTTGTTTCAGCTAAGGCTGAAAATATTTGGGGGCTTCCAGAAGGTTACATTCCCCTTTTTTCATGTGAACCTCCTGTAAGCATATAATGTCCATGTTATATTTTTGGAGTTTAACAATTACTTGTCTTCTTTTTATCAGTGAATTTAATCCATTTATGTTGACCGAAAGTAGTTTCTTCCATTCTGCTACTTATTTGTTGCCCTTATTCCTCTTCTTTGTCTAGTTTCCCTTTGCTTTCTTGTCCTCGCTCCTTCTCTTTCTTGAACTTACTTCTCCTTCTCGTGTTTTGTTCTAGTTCCTTTTCTTCTAGCTGTTGCTCCTCTTGACTTTTGGTTTCAAGGAGAGGTGGGGAGGTGGGGAGTGTTGCTGTAAGCGGGTTGGTTGGCTGTGTAGTTGCATCTTGATTGATAGATGGAGTGGGTGTTGCAAATTAGTCGGCTGTTTTGTAGCATCATGTGTGGGTGTGGTCCTAGGTGTGTGCCCATTAGTCTTTTGTGTTGTAACGACCTGGTTAATGGGCTGTGTGGAAACATCCTGAGTTCTGGGAATGTGACCACTTGTAGTGGTAATGGGCTTCCTGGAAATATCCTGAGTTCTGGGAATCTCTATATATACAATTATTAATCAACAATAGCTATTTAAGACTAATCAGTTTAAATATACTTAAATCTATACAAAGTTTCAATAAAGTAGAATCAATATGTTTATATGGACTATTAAAGTTTAAAGCTAGTAACTCAATATAAATGTTGCAGTAATAAGTCTCTCTGGAATTTAGAGGGACTTCCAGGGTGACGTCATGGTGGTGCGGTACAGGGAAATTGGACTCCGTTCTCCCTGGAGGGGACAGCTATAGAAAGGGGAGCAACCAAGAGTGACGGGGAGAGGAACGATCTCCATTTACAAAAGGTGGGTGCCCTAAAAACTGGCGCAGAAAAGACCAACTGTCATGGCGAGGTCCAGAGACGTGGCAGCCCGAGTGAATAGGAGAGGAAGCAGAAAGTGAGAGGTGGCAGAAGTATTGGCAGATAAGAAAAAAAAAGCATGAGATACCAAACTATCTCTCTAGTTGATGGAATTTACAAAAAAAATGCTAAATAAGAAGTGAGTCTCTGAAGAGGAGGTGGCGGCGCCTTAGCGGTGGGAGTGGAGAAGGAAGAAGACTGAATCAATGTGGATTGGCAAGGAGGGAAAGTGATTGTGAGTGCGGACTCAAACCGCTGGTATATCAGAAAGTTGGAAAACTGATTTGTGAGATAAAACTTGTGGTGGAAAGTGACAGGAAGTCTTTTTCTGGGACAGTGGAGATAGAGACGGAAGAAAGTAAAGAAAAAGACAGTGACCGTGCAAATTGAAGGTAGCCATCATTTTGAAAGCAGAGAACAAGGAAATTGCGGAGTGAGCAGAGAGACTGAAGATTAAGAACTGTGGTAATCTAGGAGGACTCCGAATGGGACTCACAGTTAAACATCTGTATATAGTGATTACCTTAGATACTTTAAACTCTTACTGTATATTCCACTATCATCTTTATTTTTAAGCTGTATTTGAGTAAATCCTTCTGATATCCCTGTTTAGACAATGGAATGATTCATAGAACTCAAGGCATTCACTTATTATGAAATAGTGTCAGTTGTCAGAAATAAACTCTTCATTGTTTAGAGGATAGTTAAAAGTACAAAGGTTAATTTAAAAAAAATCACAAAAGGAATGAGTCAGAGCAAGTCTTGCACTTGCACATGTTGCAGTTGCCTATCCTAACTGCCTATCCTAACTGGTTGGAAGGAAAGTTTTACCTTAACTTCTGGTTGTTGTCAAAGCTCTCTTTGTAATTTAGCAAATGATAATTCATGAACCATGCATCCAGTTTATAACTCTGATTTGTTTCAACAAGCCAATAGATAAGGTTCCACTAAATTTAAAGTTAGTACAAAACTTGTCTCATTTCCAGTTACATTCAACACAGAATACATAATTTAGTCTAGCCTGCTTTGATTACTCAGAGATTGATCTAGTCTAATCTCTTTAATGTAGCCTGCTTTGATTAATCAGTTGGACTGATTCACACATGTTAACTCATAGAGTGCCTATAGTGATTTTTTTGTTTTTTGCTTTATGTAATGTAAAACTGTGTCTTAATGTGCAAACTAGGCCACTGTTGCCTGTTCAACAAATCCTGATTTTACAAAAATCCAGGAATAGTGTTGTTTTAAATGCATCCTGTACAGGCATTTGAAGAATTTTAGCTTTAAAATAACAAACAGGATTCACCAGATGCAGGAATGGGAAAGGGAAAGAGGAAGAATTACAGGTGGTCCTCAACATACAACAGTTCACTTAGTGACCGTTCAAAGTTACAATGGCACTGAAAATGTGACTTATGACCATTTTTCACATTTATGTCCATTGTGGCATCTCCTTGGTCACATGATTTACATTCAGATGCTTGACAACTGACTCATATTTATAACTGTTGCAGTGTCCCAAGATCACCTTTTGCAACCTTCTGACAAGCAAAGTCAATGGGGAAACCAGATTTACTTAACAACTGTGTTGTAACTGTGTTACTAATTTAACAACTGCAGTGATTCACTTAACAAATGAGGCAACAAAAGTTGTAAAATAGAGCAAAACTCACTTAACAAATTTCTCACTTAGCACTTTGTGGCCGTAAATTGAGGACTACCTGTATTTTGCATGATTATAACAAGTATGGAACAGCTCTGTTTAAGATTAGCATGTGAGTATCATAAATAATAATAATAACAACAGAGTTGGAAGGGACCTTGGAGGCCTTCTAGTCCAACCCCCTGCCCAGGCAGGAAACCCTACATCATCTCAGTCAGATGGTTATCCAACATTTTCTTAAAAATTTCCAGTGTTGGAGCATTCACAACTCCTGCAGGCAAGTTGTTCCACTTATTAATTGTTCTAACTGTCAGGAAATTTCTCCTTAGTTCTAAGTTGCTTCTTTCCTTGATCAGTTTCCACCCATTGCTTCTTGTTCTACCCTCAGGTGTTTTGGAGAACAGCCCAACTCCCACTTCTCTGTGGCAACCCCTGAGATATTGGAACACTGCTATCATGTCTCCCCTAGTCCTTCTTTTCATTAAACTAGACATACCCAGTTCCTGCAATCGTTCTTCATATGTTTTAGCCTCCAGTCCCCTAATCATCTTTGTTGCTCTTTTCTGCACTCTTTCTAGAGTCTCAGCATCTTTTTTACATCGTGGCGACCAAAACTGAATGCAGTATTCCAGTTTATTAGAATATTAGAATTCTTTATTGGTCAAGTGTGATTGGACACACAAGGAATTTGTCTTTGGTGCATATGCTCTCAGTGTACATAAAAGGAAAAAAACCCACATTCATCAAGAATCATAAGATACAACACTTAGTGATAGTCATAGGATACTAATAACCAATTAAATCATACTAGGAAACAAAACAATACAAATCATAAAGATACAAGCAACATAGTTATAGTCATAAGTGGGAGGAGATAGGTAAACATGTGGAAAACTCTTAAAAATATCACTGGCTATGGCAAACCTGCCTCCCAGGCTAAAGGAAATCAACAACTGGCAGATGACCTGAACGTGTTTTACTGCAGGTTTGAAAGGAAAATACAGCCTCCTATCTCCATAACCCCCATCTTAGACACACCAACAACAGCCAAGCCTCCTAGAACTGACCCCATCCCATTGGGTTCACAACCTCTAGTGATCACAGAAAAGGCAGTGCAGGACCTATTTCACAGACAAAAGCCAGGAAAAGCTCCAGGCCCAGACAAGATTACTCCTTCTTGCTTAAAAGTCTGTGCTGACCAATTGGCCCCCATCTTCACCCATATCTTCAATAAATCACTAAAGATGTGCTATGTTCCTTCTTGCTTCAAACTCTCTACTATCATCCAAGTGCCGAAGAAGCCCACCATCAAGGAACTGAATGACTACAGACCAGTTGCTTTAACATCTGTAGTCATGAAAGCCTTTAAAAGGCTAGTGCTTTTCTACTTGAAAACCATCACGGATCCGCTGTTAGACCCCTTGCAGTTTGCATACCGAGCAAATAGATCAACAGATGATGCTGTTAATATGGCTCTGCACTACATCCTACAACATCTTGAATCTCCAAAGACCTATGTAAGGGTCCTCTTTGTAGACTTTAGTTCAGCATTCAATACCATCATTCCAGACACTCTTCTAACTAAGCTAAACCAGCTACAAGTACCTGAACAGACTTGTAAGTGGATCACAAGCTTCCTAACAAACAGGAAGCAGCTGGTAAAGCTAAGCGGGATCACTTCAGATACCTGTACAATTAGCACAGGAGCCCCCCCAAGGCTGTGTGCTCTCCCCATTTCTCTTCTCTCTGTATACCAATGACTGTATCTCCCACGATCCATCTGTTAAACTATCGAAATTCGCAGATGACACAACAGTGATTGGTCTCATTCGAGACAATGACGAATCCGCATATAGACGAGAGGTCGAACGACTAGCCTTGTGGTGCAATCAAAACAATCTGGAACTGAACACACTCAAAACCGTAGAAATGGTGGTAGACTTTAGGAGAAACCCTTCCATCCTTCCACCTCTCACAATACTTGACAACACAGTATCAACAGTAGAAACCTTCAAATTTCTAGGTTCTATCATATTGCAAGATCTAAAATGGACAGTTAACATGAAAAACATCATCAAAAAAGGACAACAAAGACTTTCTGCACCAACTCAGAAAGCTCAAACTGCCCAAGGAACTACTGATCCAGTTCTACAGAGGAATTATTGAGTCTGCCATTTGCACCTCTATAACTTTCTGGTTTGGCTCTGCAACCCAACAAGAAAGACACAGACTTCAGAGGATAATTAGAATTGCAGAAAAAATAATTGCTACCAACCTGCCTTCTATTGTGGACCTGTATACTGCCCAAATCAAGAAGAGGGCTGTGAAAATACTTACAGATCCCTCACATCCTGGACATAAACTGTTTCAACTCCTACCCTCAAAACGACGCTATAGAGCATTGCACACCAGAACAATTAGACACAAGAGCAGTTTTTTCCCAAAGGCCATCACTCTGCTAAACAAATAATTCCCTCAACACTATCAAACTATTTACTAAATCTACACTACTATTAATCTTCTCATCGTTTTCATCACCAGTCTCTTTCCACTTATGACTGTATGACTGTAACTTTTTGTTGCTATCATTAAGGGTTAAATTGCAACGTATGACCATCATTTGTGTTGTAAATGTTGTACCTTTGATAAAGGAATTTTTTTTCTTTTTCTTTTATGTACACTGAGAGTATATGCACCAAAACAAATTCCTTGTGTGTCCAATCACACTTGGCCAATAAATTCTATTCTATTCTATTCTATTCTATTCTATTCTATTCTATTCTATTCTATTCTATTCTATTCTATTCTATTCTAATAGGAAGGATAAGAAGAAGAATAGTAATACAGTCTTAGTAATAATTTGACAATGTTGTGGGAATTAATTGTTTAGCAGAGTGATGGCATTCGGGAAAAATCTGTCCTTGTGTCTACTTGTTCTGGTGTCAAGTGCCCTATAGCATTGTTTTGAGGGTAGAAGTTGAAACAATTTATGTCCAGGATGTGAGGGGTCTGCAGATATTTTCACAGCCCTCGTTTTGATTTGTGCAGTATACAGGTCCTCAATGGAAGGCAGATTGGTAGCAGTTGTTTTTTTCTGCAGTTCTAATTATCCTCTGAAGTCTGTATCTGTCTTGTTGGGTTGCAGAGCCAAACCAAACAGTTATGGAGGTGCAGCTGACAAACTCAATAATTCCTCTGTAGAAATGAATCAGCAGCTCCTTGGGCAGTTTGAGCTTTTTCAGTTGGCCCAGAAAGAACAGTCTTTGTTAAGTTTTTTGGATGATGTTTTTGATGTTAGGTGTACATTTTAAGTCTTGAGATATGATAGAATCTAGAAACTTGAAGGTCTCTACTGTTGATGCTGTGTTGTAGTATTGTAACAGGTGATAGTATAGAAGGATTTCTCCTAAACTCTACCACCATTTCTATGGTTTTGAGTGTGTTTTGTTCAAGATTGTTCCAGTTGCACCACAAGGTTAGTTGTTCAACCTCCCGTCTGTATGCAGATTCATCATTGTCTTGAATGAGACCAATAACTGTTGTATCATCTGCAAACTTCAATACTTTAACACTTTATCTTTAATATTTTATCTTTAATACTTTATCTTTTGAGATGCAGTCATTGGTGTATAGAGAGAAGAGAAGTGGAGAGAGCACACTGCCCTGGGGGGGCTCCTGTGCTGATTATCTTGTGATTTTGCCTAGCTTCACCTGCTGCTCCCTGTCTGTTAGGATGCTTACGATCCATTTACAAGTGTGGTCAGGTACTGATTTAGTTTAGAAGAATATCTGGAATGATGCTATTGAATGCTGAGCTGAAGTCTACAAAGAGGACCCTTGCATAGGTCTTTGGAGATTCAAGATGTTGTAGGATGTAATGCAGAATTATATTATCAGCATCATCTGTCAATCTATTTGCTCAGCAGGCAAATTGCAAGGGGTCTAACAGTGGATCCGTGATGGTTTTCAGGTGGGCCAGCACTAGCCGTTCAAAGGTTTTCATGACTACAAATGTTAGAGCAACCAGTCTGAAGTCATTCAGTTCCTTGATAGTGGGTTTCTTTGGCACTGGGATGATACTAGAGCGTTTGTATGATAGTAGAGCTGATACAGAAACAGTTGATCATTAAACAATAGATTAATAGGTTCTGTCCCTTTCTTTAAGTCATTACTTTCCTTTTTTTTATTTGACTATTGTTTTTGTGAGGTTCTGAAGTGATTGTTCCAATTTTGTTCAGCATTCATTTTTATTACTTTTACAGTTCTGACCTCTAGTGGATGAAATTCCTCAGGATTGTTACCAAACATTATTTTAAAACCTATTTATAGGATTGTTTAATAATTTGATTCTGTACAATGCTCTGACCAGCAACATTTGTAAATTATAATGGATGTACAAATCACAAATTAAATCACATAGGATATCAAGATTCTTGTGTTTGCTTTTCTACTTGCTTCCTGCAGTTGGAAAACTTAATAACTTTGATTTTTAAAAACAAAAAAATTAAAATTGTTTGTTTAATTAAATTAAATTAAATTAAACAGACAAGAAAAAAGGATTAGGGCAAAAATTTTGGGGTATAATATGCAATTAAATCAATGAAGTATATATGGAAGTGCTGAAATTTATCTCTCTGAAATATATTATTGAATTATAATCAGTGTAAATTTCAGCTCTTCCACATATAAAATAAAAATATTTATGGAACTTTCTTTTATTTTTGATAACAGTATCAAGGCTTTTATATGCACAAAGATGGAAGACTTAGAAATACCTACAGTGGAAGAATGATGAAATTGATGGAATCAGCGGAGATGGCAAAATTGATAACTTTGATTAAAGAAAAGATTTTGCCCAAAGAAAAAACTTGATGTTTTTTTTTTCAAAAAATGATCAATCAATCAATAATAATATTTAATCAGTCAATGACAGCAAACTTTTAAAGAACAAAACAATTTGCAAGATATGACGTGATGATTTTTGTATTTGATTATTAGTATTACATGGGATTATAGAAATAATGTAGATAAATGTTAATTTTAGAGGAAGAATTTGATGTACTCTTTTATTCGTATTGGTACAAAAAATATCAGAAGTCATTCTTTTTCTCTTATTCAGTCACTTTTGTCTTCTCTCTTTCTTAATCTTTCTCTTTCTTAAACCTTTTTTTCTTATCTGCTTATCTTTGTTTTTATTTTTTTGCTTTTGAAAAGCAATTGAAAAACTTCTGATTTCTGCTAATGCTAAACCACTGATCATAGTCCTGGGTTTTGCCAAAATTCTAATTTAAGAATTCAGATGTAATAGAAAACAAGGTATCACCTTTAACTATATTGTATTCTACGCATAATGTATTAGGAGAGGAGAAATGTGTGATCTTAATTCTTAGATCTGTAAATACAGGTAATTTTAAACAATATTATATTCCTACTTTTTCATTTTCAGCTTGTTAGTTTTATTATAATGTTTAGATCTTTCAGTAATTTTCCTAATAAAAGTAATGTTAAATTCTAATTTGGTATGTTTTTCAGTATATAAAGAGCAAATACTAGAGAGCTTCTGTGGCTTAATACATAGATAGTGACAAAACTAAATGACAAAATAACATAATAGGCCAAGTTGAAACTTTTCTGTTTTAAACAGAAAATGAAATAAGGCTACTCCTGGCCTTATCTTTAAAATAGAAACAGAGGTTAACACATATGATTTTTTTCCGTTTTAACCCAACAATCCTGCAGAAAAGAAGCCAAAGTCTAGAAGAGACTTTATTCCTTAGTATGTTCATTTTACATACTGGTAGATTTTTATAATCTAACTGGGAATTACTCCATTAAATCCTTTAAAATATTGCTTTTTGTATGTTTTATCTATAAAAACCTTGACACAATCCTAGTATTATTAGCATTGTCTACATAGGTAAATCCTTTGCAAACTGGATTAATACTATTTTTTGTTTTTTCTTCTCTACATTGCAGGGTCTGAATGTAATCTTTAATGTAGCCCTGGCTCTCTTAAAGGTAAGATAATTTTCTGTATTCACTCACTTCAGCAAGTTCACAGAAATACCTTGGTGCCATAAATGTTACTATACTGCCCATATGCACATAATTTTGTTTACTATTTTGATTAATTGGTTTCAGGAAAATGTAATAGAAAAGAGAATGTACTCTCATCTAATCTATTTTTAAAAATCCCTTATTCGTGACCATGAAGCAATTTTTGTCATTCTTTTAGTTTTCAATTCCAAAAAACTGCAGTAAACCATTATTTTGTTTGACTCTTTCTTAATATGAACACATTTTTGGAAGCAAAAGGTCCAAATGCTCATTATCCATGTTACCGTTGATGTAGACTGCAGTAATGTGCTCTACATATATTTGCTTTTGAAGACAGTTCAGAAACTTCAACTGATCCAGAATGCAGTTGTTAACTGGGAATAGCATATTCAGCTGTATTTTACTAGTTGATATTTAATCACTCGTTTTCTTCCAGTTCTAATTCAACTTTAAAGCTGTACCCAAGTACATATTGAATCATCTTTTCCTATGTTCCTTACAAACCTTTAAGGATGGTACCAGTGGGGAAATCCATTTTTTTTTTACTACTGGCTTGGTGGGCATGCTGTGGCTTGGTGGGTGTGGCTTGGTGGGCGTGGCAGGGGAAGGATACTGCAAAATCTCCATTCCCTCCCCACTCCTGGGGGAAGGATATTGCAAAATCTCCATTCCCACCCCACTCTGGGGCCAGCCAGAGATGGTATTTGCCGGTTCTCCGAACTATTCAAAATTTCCGCTACTGGTTCTCTGGAACCTGTCAGAACCTGCTGGATTTCACCTCTGGATGGTACACTAGGAATCCCCATCCTGCAAGAAATGAATGGGATGGGGCTCACCAAAGCACCTTCTAATTGGAGTTCTTTCAAACACACTGCCTCCTAAGATAAGAAATATATTCAATCTTCTGGCCTTCAAAAAAGGCACTGAAGAGGATGTATAATATCAAAATTGCTTGAGTTAATTAGGTGGGATATTTGTTTTTATTGGCTTCTTGTTCCTTGATAAATCTCCTTGAGACTTTTGAGAAAATGGACCTTTGAGAAAATGAACAGTGTAAATAATTGTAAAAATACAAGCAAATGAATGAATCTATTGTTGGTCTGACAATATTCATAATTATGAGAACCCATTGCAAGGTGACTTCTACATAAGAATGTTTCTTTGACTGATTTCAAAGTTGTAACCTGCTTGGGCTAACTATCCCATATTTAGCTGTAGTATTCCAAAAATACCATATTTTTCAGACTATAAGACACTCCGGACTATAAGACGCACCTAGCTTTTGGGGAGGAAAACAATAAAAAAAATCTGCCTCTGCTTCCCAGCAATTTGCCTCCTTACAGCAAACAGCCTGGTCAGCTTCAGCACAGCCTGATTTAGCATGAGCAGCTGATTGGTGGTTGGATCAGTCTCCTGTAATACTGCCGATCAGCTGTTCCAGGCTGTGGGGATTGCCGCTGCCCATTGCCGCTATTGCCATCCATCACTACCACCTCTGTGCATCCCATTTTCAGCCTCCATGCATCCCATTTTTGACCTCCACGCGTCCCATTTTTGGCTTCCGTACATCCCGTTTTCCGCCTGTTTCAGGTGGTAGGGATTGCCACTTCCGCCTATCTCCACTGCCTGGAGTGGGCCGAAAATGGGATGTGCAGAGGCTGAAAACAGGACACACGGAGGCCAAAAATAGGGCATTCAGAGACCAAAAACAGGATACGTGGAGGCAATAGGTGGTGGCAGTGATGGGTAGTGGCGATGGTGATGGGCAGCAGTGATCCCCACAGCCGGGAACGGCTGATTGACAGTATTCCAGGAAGCCGATCCAACTGCCAGTCAGCTGCTAGTGCAGGGGTGAAATCTACTTACCTTCCTTACCGGTTCTGAAGTGCACATGCCGCTTGCATGCACACGTCACATCTGCACGCAGACCTTCTGCGCATGCGCAAAACCTTCTGCGCATGCGCAAAACCTTCTGCACATGCGCAAAACCTAGGTAGAACTTACAACATGAAATCTTAGAAATTCTAATTGTTCTTCTGAGTAGGTCATGATTTTCCTTCCAGAACAACCAAACTTAAGCCATTTTAAAAAATATTATCAAATTTCTAGCAATAGCTATGGCTTGTAGAAGTCACTTGGTGCCTTCCTCACACTAGTAATTGTTTTAGGCTTTCTTCAAAAAGTCAAGTTATTTTATATTTAATATATTATTATATATTAAGATCTGGTCTCAACTAGTAAGTAAAAATAAATAAGATGGTACTTTATTTCTGCTTTTGATTCCTTGTCACTTGCTCAAAACCAAATTGGATGACTAAAATAGAAAGTAATGAAACGGTCAGTAGACCGTACCAAAAAAAGAATGAAAATATGACTATCAGCACCATCCAGTGTTGGAGATACTGCAAACTGCACTTCAACTTTTCATGAAAGTGATGAATGACCTTAAGATGGAGCCTCATTGTATGTACAAAAAAAACCCTCCCAACCAGTTACATATTCCAGATTAGGTAATTTGGCACAGTCCTGAGTGTGGAACAACTGTTTTCGTCTGGAAACACTTGCAAAATTATCAAAACTGTTTTTCAGGTTTAAAATACTGGTAGTTCCTTCGCACTTGACATTGAATGTTTCAAATTCAGAATGTTTTACACACTGCTGCTAGGCTCCCTGGGTTGTAGTCAACGCTAACCAGACTTTTCACATGGCACAGCTAGATAAGGATTGTTATTGAATTGGAATGAAACTACTTTAAGCAGGTGATTGCTATCTGTCAATATGTAATTGCTACAACTTAAATCCTCCTTTTTTTCTGCCTTTTCTTTTCAATAGCTCAATAGAGTCCTAGATTTGCACTTTTCAGGCTTGTTTCTAGGTGGCAGTTAATTGTTGTAACTAGCATAGAATTGCCAACAGAAATTGTAATTTTTATTGCTTTGTGCACCAAAGACAAATTCCTTGTGTGTCCAATCACACTTGGCCAATAAAGAATTCTATTCTATTTTTTTTTAATTTACATTTATATCCCGCCCTTCTCCGAAGACTCAGGGCGGCTTACATTGTGTAAGGCAATAGTCTCATCCTATTTGTATATTTATATACAAAGTCAACTTATTGCCCCCCCAACAATCTGGGTCCTCATTTTACCTACCTTATAAAGGATGGAAGGCTGAGTCAACCTTGGGCCTGGTGGGACTCGAGCCTGCAGTAATTGCAAGCAGCTGTGTTTAATAACAGGCTGTCTTACAGCCTGAGCCACCCACGGCCCTATTCTATTCTATTCTATTCTGTTCTATTCTATTCTATTCTATTCTATTCCAGGGGTCTCCAACCATGGCAACTTTAAGACTTGTGGACTTCAACTCCCAGAGTTCCTCAGTCAGCAAAGCTGGCTGAGGAACTCTGGGAGTTGAAGTCCACAGCTCTTAAAGTTGCCAAGGTTGGAGACCCCTATTCTATTCTATTCTATTCTATTTAATATATTTTATTTCTGCTGTTTTAATTCTATTTCTGTAAGCTGTCCTGAAGCTCTGGGAAGTAGATGGCGTACAAATATAGCAAATAAATAAGCACAAAGAAGATTATTTTATGCCCATATTTTACACTTCTATTTAAAGTATTAGCCCAGTTTCATTTAAATCAGGACATCATCCTCCAATTATTTTTTCATTTGGCATTGAAATCTCTGTGTGGAAAGGACTATATAATAATTATTGATTATATGAATGCTTCATATTATATTTATAATGTGTATATAATGTATATATAATATTTGCACATTTGCACAAATGTTTTACATTCAGCTGTATTTGTATTATTAATCAATTCAATTTCTTTATTCAAAGAGTAGCTCTAAATAATAAAAATAGGATTAAGCTGATATTTTAAAAATGACAACATTTCACAATTAGTACAAAGAGAGCATTTTAATCATCTGAGAAATTCAGAAAACTCAGCTGAATATCATAATGGCTAAAAAAGATTTGAAATTCCCCAAAAGTGTGAAATATTTATTAGAAAACTAACGTATCATTGAAATCTTATTTAGCTCATGAGCTTGTTTTCCACTCTACAATGGAAACATCAGAATAGCAAAACTTGAAAGATTCTGTCACCTTCAGATATTTTTGAGCACCTAATAGAAATATCACAGATCAATTTCTTACATTTTATGGTCTAATAGCCCCAGAATTTACAGTATTTTTTCTTTGTAGGCATTTGCCTTAAAAGATTGGAGTTTCCTTGATTATAGTTTTAAGTGAATGGGGTTCAATCTGTTCTAGCAGATTTCCTCTGTTGGCAAGGTATTACTTTACTATGAAAGAATAATTTTGAGACTATCTATCAAATTAATTCCATTTTCAAAAAACTTTGTCACATAAATTCCTGGTTCATGCACAACAATATGCCATAATGTGGTTTGCATGTGGACATCTTCACATTGTGGCTTGTATAACAAGCCATTGTTAAAACATCTTCAGGTTTTTTTGCCTGAACAGTTTTTGTTTAAATTTAGTCAGCCAATAATTTTTTCTATAAAATCCAATTTGTATGCATATCTCAGGCACTGCTTTCAGACTTTTCTCTGTGGGTATTTTCAGCAAATATATTTGGCTTCTAAAGAATATTATGTTTTGCTATTTCATGAGAGTAAATTGCTAGGAGTCTTCTTTGGAGACTGTAGGATACAGCCATATATGGTGACTGAATATTTCTCAGTTTACTGGGATGAAGAGGCTGACAATATACCGTTTTCCCCAAAATAAGACATCCCCTGAAAATAAGTCTAATCAGGCTTTTGAGCGCATGGCAATAAGGCCAAGCGCTTATTTCAAGGTTCAAAAAATATAAGACAGGGTCTTATTTTTGGGAAAACACGGGTATTATTTCTTATCTCCAAAAGAGCAGGAGATAGAGATCCTAGGTTTTGGCCCCAAGATTTGATGCTTTTCTGCCATTTCTCAGGGCAGAACTATGTCTTACAGTTCCCCTGTTCTTGGATTTTGCTCCAAATCTGCAAAGGAATGGCCAATTAGCAAACAAAGCTTTAGACCTACATTTTAGGAAATGAAGAGGCAAATTGCTCCTGTCACAGAAAACGCAACAACAAAGCAAAGCAACAACTGCAAAAAGGAGCCATGGTGTATTTATTCAGAAAAAAAACCCAAGAACAAAATTTACCCTCTTTGTTATATATAGTAGTTCTGTGGAAAGTCACAAAAAAGACAAAACTTTTTGACAAGATGTTTTTCCAAAGTCTACCTGTGAATGCCATAATATTTTTTCAGAACTAGAGCATCAACAAAACCTGAACAAGTAAAACACAACTCTGGCTTATGCATGACAAACTCCCTCTAGTGTCTATACTTGCCAGCACATGCTGTCATATAGGTGTTTACAGAACTAGGAAACCTGTGGTTACTGAGAAGATCATCAGAACTCTCTTAAAGAGTAAATTATCCCTGACTTCTCCATCTTTTCTTTTTTAACCCAGACTTGATTTCATTTTAGAATACTGTAAAGATATTTGGTGTGCTGTCTCTTCTGAACACCAGAGAGCAGTGCCCAACAGACACTGGTCTTAGAGTTTTTTGAATGACAGTTTGGATTAAGTATACAGAGTGCATAGCTACTGATGATCCCTCAAGTGGAAATACCTATGAAAGAATAAGTGTTTCTTAAATGGCTGAATATGCTTTAATCCTGATACAATATGACATATTCTTTTTTTTCTTTTTCTATATATGATTCCTTCATCACAGTAAGAATAATAAACAATTTTAGTAAGTTATCACTTTGTTTTAAAATACAACAAATGATTTCTTCTTCTCATATTTCATCTTTTCTCCGTAATCAAATCCTTAAAGTCTCATTGTTCAGCCGGGTCAGCAAAAGTCCACTAAATGTTACCAGAGAAAACAACGTATCTACTTTAATCTTGATCAGAAAAACCAACTATATGTGGGTATATGCATAATTTTGAATTTATTTATTTATTTTGTTATATTTATGTAGTGTATACTGGAGGTGGTGACACTTTGAGAGCTGTATGCAACAAAATTTAATTTTAATGTATGCCGATTAGTGTACACTCAGTGACAAAGTTATTCTCATCTAGTCTAGTCTAGTCTAGTCTACTGTAGTCTAACGTTATATTCCTTCATTTTACTTTTAACAATCTTGAACTTTTTATATTCCTTTCCTTTTCTTTCAACAATCTTATTTGTTAATCCTCTCAAGTCCTAGAACCTGATTTCTTCTCATTTATTCTTTGCCCCCTTCTCATGAATTCCTTCATAATTTTAACAAGTTTCTCATGAAATTCTTCATAACTTTAACAAGTCTCTTTCATAAATTTAGTATAAGAAAATTCTTCTTGTCACTCTTTTGTTTTGGTAATGCATCATTCAATTTCAATTGTTTATCTAATATAGCATCTTCTTCCACATCATTCCCATAGTCCATTGTTTTAGATCCACTTTCAAATCAGACTCAGTCCTCTCTAGTAAAGCTAGTCCTTTCCCATAATCTTCTGAACACAGCTTGTATATAATGATAGACATTTTTAAAATTAACATTTGGGTCTCTTTACTCCATTTTGTATTAGTAAGTTAAATTTATGTTCTTCTTTAACTGTAATTTTTAATTCCATCTGGTTTCCTCTAATGTCCAACGTTCAAAATCCAACTTACAATAAAGTTTAAGTAATCAAAACAGCAGCATTTTCATATGGAAAGGGTTCTAATAATTAGTTTCAAATTTTTATTTCAAATCCACTTGAACTAGTCTGTTTATAGCTTTCCAAAATCAACATTCTAATTATCCTTTTTCTGTTTATTCCATAACAGAGATTTTTTAAAAATCTTTAAACTTTATAAAATTTCTTTTGCTAAGAATTGAAGGAAACTCGTGTAATATAATATACCTACCATTATGAAGATTCTCTGAGAGATGATAACCACGGAAAGGGAGCTGATGTGAAGGACTATAGTGAGGTGACAATTTTGCAGGAAAGAGGGAGCACATTCCAGAAAGAAGGGAGATACAAGGGGTCCCACAGCCCGAAGATTGACAGAAGACAGAGAGTTAGAATGGCCCCTACTTAGAATCTCCAGGGTAAATCTGTTAGGTTGAGGGTAATAAAGGTTTAGTTTTGCAAAATTCTGTCTGTTATGTTTAGGCAAATAAAGAACTGACTCTGGCTGAACTGTTCCATGTCCTTCTTGGCCTTAGTCTGACAATGTTCCAAATATCAAAAAAGCAATTAATAAGTAATTTACAAAGGTGATTAAGAAAGGAAGTATGTGAACCCTGTCTGTGTCTTTTTAAATGTGTCGAACTACAGTTTGGACTGTGTTGGCTTTACCTCTTCTCCTAGTGCTCTAGACCTACCAGAGACAGCGATTTTGCAGTTCACAA